>NW_020230216.1:600000-752509 GCF_003227715.2 Harpegnathos saltator
AATTTCGGTCCGCCATATTGGATCCGCCATCTTGAATTTTGTAATTTTATCTCCAGATTCGTAATCAGCGACCCTACAAACCCCTTACTGACTAGTTCAATGGAAGACAAGTTTGATGAAAATCACATGTAATATGTATAAAGGGTTGAAATAGTGCTTTCATGTTCAGGGATCAAGAGGTGATTTCTACCCTTAAAATGCGCTGTCAGCCGATATAAAAAAACACGTGTTCAATATTTTTCAATGTTCTACGTGCATGCCAAATTTCATTGGAATCGGTGAATGATAGTTAAGTAGTGTTATTTGTTTAGAAAAATATATAAAAACAAATATTTTACAGACAAAAGTTGATTATTTTAAACAGGAAACTAGAACAGTAATGCTGTTGATGCCTCATTTTCTTCTTTTTTCCTCTTTTTTCACATATCTCACGCTGTTTTCCCTATTTCCACCACTTTTCCTCCTTTCTTTTTTCCTCTCTTTTTGCTTATTTTTTCTCCATTCTCTACTTTTTTCTCAACCTCTTTTTTTACCAATTCATTTTTTATATCTTTTTCTCTTTCCTGTTTCCTTATATCTTCCTTATATCTTTCCTTATATCTTTTCTGTTTCCTTCCCTTTATACAAGGTGATTCAAAACAACCTTCCATTATTAAAAGTATAAAATCCTGATAAAATTCTAAAACAACTTTTCCTCTTGCAAAATTTTGGCAAAAGCTTAGATTTTAAATTATTAACAAAAATAGTAGACCTATTGCGGGTCGGGTACGGGAGGTAGACAGGTGCGGCGCAACTCACCGTCAGACGTGGGCGCTAACGCGGAGTACCCGCAGCAATCAGCTGATCACACTACACATGTTATACACTAGCTACGTTCCAATATTCATTGCCAGCATAAAAATCTGTATTTTGTATCTGTAACGTGGTGCGACGGATGTCTTGCTCGGTTGGAGTACAGCTCGTCGTATCTTCGAGCAGCAACGGCGACCTGGCCGTGACAGGCTCCGAATGTCAATAGCATGTCATAATATTCTTCGTTCGTGTATGCTGCCATATCGTCTTGACGTTAACGCTTCCAATAACCGCAGGATTATTGATTAACGCATCGATTGTTTCAACGCATTTATACGATCGTCGCGGGATGTCCATTGGTCTATCCCCCACCACGCACGAACGCCGCTTCGCATTGGTCGTGCAATGAATACGAGTGACTGAGTGAGAAAGAGACAGGAAGACTTGAAGAGACCGAGAACGTGCTTGCATGTGTGTGCGCGTACAATCCTGGCTGTTTTTCAAAATTTTTGCCAATTATAACAATCACCTAACATCACAGAAAATACAGATTTTTATGCTGGCAATGAATATTGGAACGTAGCTAGTGTATAACATGTGTAGTGTGATCAGCTGATTGCTGCGGATACTCCGCGTTAGCGCCCACGTCTGACGGTGAGTTGCGCTGCACCTGTCTACCTCCCGTACCCGACCCGCAATAGGTTTACTATTTTTGTTAATAATTTAAAATCTAAGCTTTTGCCAAAATTTTGCAAGAGGAAAAGTTGTTTTAGAATTTTATCAGGATTTTATACTTTTAATAATGGAAGGTTGTTTTGAATCACCTTGTATACTCCCATCTTACGTTCTCTGTCCCTATTCCTATTATTTCCCAAATAACTTCATGCTCTTTTCTCACTCTCCTCTTTCTCTCTTCTTTAATCCTTTTCCGTTTCTTTCTCTTCATCATTGCTTCTGGAAGAAAGAATGAATCTTTATAAAGCTACCGATTACTGTTTCTCTGTTACGCTACCATTAATAAGAATACTATTGCTGTCATAAAAACTTTCTTTAACCCGCCGTCATTGTGGTGGTAAAATGTTACACGCGCGTTGGGGCGGGTCATAATGATCCGATTATTGTTTGGTCCACCCTCGCAATGTCAACTTTGGTTTCGGAGAGCTAGTAACTTTTATAGAACAGTAGTCTCTTAATACAGGTAATTTGATGAAATATTTAATGACTTTAAAAACGCCATGACCCAGCCTCAATAACGCCTGGTTAAACATAAGATATACAGCTCTCCTGGAGAGCGTCCCAGATGTGCACAGAATAAAACTGACACAGCAGGTTTAATGAATCGAACACAGTGACAAACGGACACAGTGACAAACGGACACAGTAACAAATAGACACAATGAAAGTCGGACACAGTAATAAACGGACACAGTAAGCATGCCCAATAATATATAAAAATACAATAAGTTAGGTTAGGTTAGCGTTTTCTTGGGGAAAGGGTGCGGTGGAGAGGCTTTGCCCCTTATATGTACTGTGTTACAAAGAAGAGCGTCCCAGATACAAAATAAAACCGACACAGCAGGTTGAATGAATCGGACACAGTAACAGACATAGTAAAAAACGAATATGTCCGATTGCAGCTATCGTCTGTCCTTTTCCTATTGTGTCCGTTTCTTACTGTATCCAATTGTCACTGTATCCTTTTTTTATGTCCGTTTGTTACTGTGTCCGTTTATTACTATGTCCGTTTGTCATTGTGTCCGTTTCTTACTTACCTATTGCAACCACCATTTGTCCGTTTCCTACTGTGTCCGTTTGTTACTGTGTCCGATTGTCACTATGTCCGTTTCTTACTGTGTCCGTTTGTCATTGTGTCCCATTCATTCAACTTGCTGTGTCCGTTTTATTCTATGCGCATTTGGGACTCACTCCAGCTCCTGTACTTAAGCTATTCCTGAATTAGGATACTTTAGAATCTAGTCGCCTCTCGTTAATATTACGCGGGTGAATCAAATATTAACCGGAATTATTTTTTTATGCGCCGTGAGGTGAACAGAAAGGGACGCGGCTTCTGAGTGTTATAGATAGGGATACTCGAAGGGGATTTCCCCCATAGGGGACCTCACATTACCGCTTCTTTAGTCAATATCACGATGTCAAAGCAAAAGGTACTACCCTCGTCCATTGTACAACGGATATCAAGTTTCTCACGACAAAGGGCGCCCGAAATTGTCCGAAATTTTGAGAAGGCTTAAGGCACAGTCCGAAGACAACACTTTTAAGAAGACTCAAGTGTACGCGTGGCACAAATAATTTGTAAGAAGACGAGAAGCAGTTGAAAATGGAGGTCATCGACATCGCCCGAGGACTAGTATGAAGGGAATATTTGCATTGTGGGTCGCCTTCTCCAGAATGACCGCCGATTAACGGTTGCTGAAATTGCTTCTGAGGTCAGAATAAGCTACGGCAGTACTCAAGCAATCATTACTGATGATCTTAGGTTTCGAAAAATATTCGCATGATGGGTCCCTCGTCTTCTCACAAAAAATTGAGGATTTGTTCTGGACTACACGGGAACAGCCCTCCCTACCCAGTCTGGATTTATTACCCTGCGATTATCATTTGTCTGGACAATTAAAAGAAGAACTTGAAGGACAGAGATTTGACGACGATGCGAAGCGTTCGTGCGCGATTGACTGGTGTCACAACTACTTTCATTTTACAATAGCGAAATAAAAAAACTACCTATCTGTTGGAAAAAATGTATTTCTAAGTTAGGAGATTATGTAGAAAAATAACTTTGTATGTTTGTATTCTTATGATGCTTTAATAAATTAAAAAAATAATTCCTATTTATATTTAATTTACCCTCGTATTTAAGATGTATTAGGAGGTTAAATAGTTCTAGTCGCTAACAGTGGCTTTAGTAACAAGTTAATGGCTAACGAAATCTGGCAACATTGAAAGATTTAACAATTTTTTATGAGATATGATAGTTTGCGGGCTATTGTTACTCATAGTTTCATTGTTTATTCGCGTCTAAAGTGGATTGTACAAAATTACATTTTCGACATTCATTATTTTTTTGTTTGATTTGAAAAAATTGGCCATTAAAGCTCATGAAATATTTGTTAAAACTTATGATGATCAAGTTTCATCATGTTTCAACTATAAATTTAAGTTCCAATGATGCAAAAGTGGTGATTTCGAATTAAGTGACATGGAACATATTGGTCCTCCAAAAACAGTCAAAGATTCTGAATTGTAAGTATTATTGAATGAAAACATCATTCAAACGAAGAAACAATTCAACATCGATAAGTCAATAATTCCTAAACGCTTACATGTCATAGGAAAAATTCGAAAGAAAGGTAAATGGGTTCCACATGAATTGAGTGAAAGTGCAATGCAAATCATTTGAATATCACTATGTCTTTACTTGCCAGATAGGAAAAAAGAGCTTTTTGTGGCGAATTGTAATTGGAGATTAGAAATAGATTTATTTTATATTTATGATAATCCAAAGCGAAAAAATCATGGATTGATGCAGGACAACCATCAACATTGATATAATAAATTAGAAAATTCACGGTCATAAAGCAATGCCCTGTATTTGGTATGGATATGGAAGGTATAGTGTACTTTGAACTTTCAAAACCAAATGAAACAGTTACGAGGGAGCGATACTAGCAACAATTGAACAAATTGAATGATGAATTGATGCAAAAAAGCCAGAGATAGCCAGCAATAGATGCAAAGTGATTCTTTTGCACAATAATGCTCGCCCATCTGTACAATCGTTAAACATTGTTAAAGGTCGAATGGGAGATCTTTCCGCATACAGCATACTCTCAAAACATAGCACCATCTGATTACCATCTATTCCGATTGATGCAACATGCTTTAGCAGGTATACACTTCAATAATTACAAGGATATGCAAAAATAGGTGCCTGATTGGGTTGCTTTGAAAGACAGAACGTTTTATCGTCGCGAAATCACTACGTCACCAGAAAGATGGGAAAAAGTCACAGCTAACGATGAAAAATATTTTGATTGATATAAATTTAACCATTTCTTTAAAATAAAAATAAAAAAATTGACGAAATAAGATCAGAATGAATTCAACCTCCTAATATCATATTTAATTGACGAGTTCGAATTAATAACTTTCTCTCTATTTCTCTATATATCAGGTGTAGTAAAAAGAAATCCATTATTTTTGCATGAAATTGAAGGCTTTAA
Organism: Harpegnathos saltator; assembly: GCF_003227715.2. Classification (NCBI taxonomy): domain Eukaryota; kingdom Metazoa; phylum Arthropoda; class Insecta; order Hymenoptera; family Formicidae; genus Harpegnathos; species Harpegnathos saltator. The sequence continues at coordinate 605,034 of NW_020230216.1, forward strand.
TTACCATAGTTAGAATAATCCGATTTAGGTCAAATATGCGCCGTTTTTTTCGATAACTTGTTGCCATTTTGAAGGTAATTTCATTATGCCTCTCTCATAGAAGCCCTCGTCCCTATTGGCAAAAAATTGAGACAGTCGATTTTCACAAGCCTCTCTTGAAGCGAATTTTTCATCAGTAAAATTGTTCGCCATGGACAGGAACAGATGGTAATCACTTGGTGCCAGGTCCGGACTATAAGGTGGATGCATAAGAACCTCCCAACCAAGCTTCCGGAGCTTCTGGCGAGTCACTATCAATGTGTGTGGCCTGGCGTTGTCCTGATGGAACACAATTCCTCTCCTATTGGCAAAAGCTGGCCACTTCTGGGCGATTGCTTCCTTCAGACGGTCCAATTGTTGACAGTACAGTTCCGAGTTAAGAGTTTTGCCGTAGGGGAGCAGTTCATAGTAGATAATTCCCTGCCAATCCCATCAAACACACAGCAAAACCTTCCTGGCCGTCAATCCTGACTTAGCCACCGTTTCCGCCGGCTCACCGCGATTCGACCACGACCGTTTTCGCTTGACGTTGTCGTAAGTGATCCACTTTTCATCATCAGTGACCAACCGCTTCAGAAATGGGTCGATTTTGTTGCGATTCAGCAGCGATTCGCAGATGGAAATTCGGTCCATGAGGTTTTTTTGCGTTAACTCGTGTGGCACCCATACATCGAGCTTCTTTTTGTATCCAGCCTTATTCAAATGGTTCCAAACGATTTTTTGTGCAATCTTTAGCTCTTGGGCAATCGAAATAGTGCTTACATGACGGTCGGACTCGACAATGTCCATGATTTTATCGATATTTTCGACAATTGGCCTTCCAGTACGTGGTGCATCTTTGACATCGAAATTATCGGAACGGAATCGACGAAACCAAAATTGCGCGTGATTGGCTGTTACAGTATCAGGACCATAAACACTATTCACATTTTCAGCCGTCTGGCTTGCGTTTTCGCCTTTATCGAAGAAAAACTGTAAAATATAGCATATTTTCTCTTTGCTAGTGTCCATCTTTGACGCGCGCTCAAACAAAACTGAGTCAACTAATTACAAAACTGTCAGAAAAGTTTTTTTAGTGCGAAATCTCATCTTTCTAACGCCATTTAGTGGAACTTGATCGGACTTATACAACGCGAGATACAGATAACTAAAGCCATCTATTGGAAAAATAATGGATTTCTTTTTATTACACCTGATATATATACAGGGTGTCCGGTAATTAGCTGCTAACCCGAAGTGTGAAGGCAAATTGGGTTAAAACAAATATAAAAGTCTCATACCGTTTTGCGAGATTCACGATAATTATTGCGAGTTAATAATGACAGAAATCTGAGGAGTAGGAGTGGGAGCGCATTGATATAGATGATTGAAGAAGCGTTGCAGCTGCTCAGGCCATAGCGCGGATCAGTCGATCCAGAAACCGTTGCCGGTGCTCGACGAGAGGAAGGACAACGCGCTACTGTTTGTTGTTTTATCTCGCTGCACCTACGTCTCGCCGCGCATCGGCAACATTTTCTGAATCGATTGTGCTGCGCTATAGCCTGAGCAGCTGCAACGTTTCTCCAATTATTTATGTCGGCGCGATCCCACTCCTCAGATTTTTGTCATTAATAACTAAATAATTATTGCAAATCTCGCAAAACGGTACTTTTATGTTTATCTTAACACAATCTACCTTCACATTTCGGGTTGGCAGCTAATTACCGGACACCCTGTATACAGGGTGTTTAATTTTAATCGCCTCAAGCAAATATGTCGAAAAATATGGAAGACGCGGAAAAACATTTCAGACAAAAGTTGTTTGGTTTGAAAGGGGACATAAGATGGTCTCATTGGCCTGACCTTGAATGAACGTGATAAGGTCACATGGAGTTACATTGTTTTTTAAATAGAATTCCCTATCTTTCATTACATATTTTTGTAATCTACCTCCAAAGCTTTCCAAAATGCTATAATGAAACCTTCTTTAACCAATATTTTTTGAGTTATGAGACTCGAAAGCTACAATCCCACCGGCATTACCCAAGTTGCACCGGCCAGTGAAGGCAAAACCCAAGATTGATTCGGTCAGTGAAGGCAAGATTTTGATCCATACATAGCATCGTCATTATTTAACAGTTTTTAACAACGTTTCCGTTTCATCTGTCCCGTATGCACTCTAGCTATTAAACGCAAAATTACTTTATCATCAGGATGTCGTTTATCTGGATACCTATTTCGATATTGACGAGCTGCTTCTCTAGCATTATTATCAGCAAAATAAATACCAATCATATCAACAATTTCTGAAAGTGTGTAATCTGCCATGCTAATAATAACACAATTAACGCCAGGGAATAAAATAAATTTATTTTAACAACCAAACGTATCGAACAAATCGTCGCAATGAGAACCAACTCGATTTTAACTAAAAACAATCAGCTGAATGGGAGCCTAATGAAAGTGTATTGTGATATCAGTCTACAACAATGCTGGGAATGAAGTGAGCACAGCAAGCCGATTTCAAAGGCAACGTTTGCGCTTCTCCCTACTACTTCTCGAAGCGCGGCGGCCGAGCCGCCGATCGCACGTGACACGCTCTGCCGCAGGAACAGTCTCGTATGTGAAATAAGATGGGATTGCACCTTTCGTCAAACCAAAATTAAAATATTTATTTATTCTTACAAAATAAGTCTTACTATCATTAATAATGAAATATTATGATGAAATATAAAAAATACTGCTTACTAGATCGCACCTACCACAGCAGAAGACCTAAAGAACCGCATTAGACGGACGTGTAGAAGTATATACAACGTTTTTAGAAAAACAGTCGATGCATTCGGAAAACAATTGCAATTGTGTATCCAACAGAATGGTGGTATATTTGAGAATTTGCTGTAGATCAAAAATATGTATACATTCAATGTGACTTCGATGTGATCCTGCAGTGTCAATCAGTCTTCACTGATCAGCATCTTACCTTTACTGGCCGTATCAACCTTGGATCTTGCCTTCACTGGCCGGATCGATCTTGGATCTTGCTTCCACTAGCCGGATCGATCTTGGATCTTGCTTCCACTAGCCGGTGCACTTTGAATAATGCTAATGCCGACGAAATTGTAATTTTCAAGTCTCGTAACTCGGAAAGAGCTAGTTAAAAAAAGGCTTCATTAAAGTGTTTTGGAAAGCTCTCGAGGTAGGCTACAAGAACATACAATGAAAAATATGGGTTTCTATTTAAAAAAACAAAATAACTCCATGTGACCTTGGTACGTTCATTTATACATATGTCGAAAAATATAAAAAATACAGAAAAACGTTTCAAACAAAAATTGTTTGGTTCAAAGGGGACATAAAATGTTGTCACTGTTTTGATCTTGAGTGAACGTCCTAACGTCATATGGAGTTACACTTTGTTTTTTTAAATAGAATCCCCTATCTTTCATTATATATTCTTCATTGCATATTCTTTCATTGCAACCGTTTTTCGAATGCATCGACTGTTTTTCTGAGAACATTGGCTGGTATATTTCTACACACCTATCTAATGCGGTCCTTTAGGTCTTCAGCTATGGTAGATGCGGTCTGGTAAACAGTATTTTTTATATTTCATCATAATATTTCATTACCAATGATAGTAAGAATTATTTTATAAGAATAAATAAATATTTTAATTTTGGTTTGACAGAAAGTGCAATCCTATCTTATTTTGTATACGAGACCGTTCCTGCGGCAAAGCGTCTTACACGCGATCGGCGGCTTGACCGCCGCGCTTTGAGAAGTAGTGGGAGAAACGCAGGCGTTACCTTTAAAATCGGATCACTGTGTTCACTTCGTTCCCAGCACTGTTGTAGACTGCTACCACAATACATTTTCATTAGGCTTCCTTTCAGCTGATTGTTTTAGTTAAAATCGATTGGAGTTGGGTCTTATTGCTACGATTTGTTTGATACGTTTGATTATTAAAGTAAATTTATTTTATTCCCTTTCGTTAATTGTGTTATTATCAGCATGGCAGATTATACCCCTTCAGAAATTGTTGATAGGATTGATATTGTTGCGCCCTTGCGCAAGAAAAATAACACGGAATTAACAAAACGAAAGAAGCTTTATTTTAATACGTCCGTTCGTCTTGACAAGACTAGGGCGACTCTCTCTCATCTCTCTTACTTCCTTTATTTATTAAACAACCTCCTTGACAACAACAGCTGTCAAACAATCTCTACTCGATTCCTTTGCAGTCCACTTCCAGGAGCGTGGGGATAACATGTCCCCCAAAGACACGGGAGCAGCAGTATTTATTATGCCGCTGATAATAATGCTAGAGAAATAGCTCGTCAATATCCAGACAGACGACATCTTGATCGTAAAGCAATTTTGTGTTTAATAACTAGAGCGCGTACAGGATAGATGAAACGCAAACATTGTAAAAAGAACCATTAAATAACGACGATGCTATTATCGTAACTACATTAGCAATGGTAATAATGAATCCGTACATTAGTCAACGTCAAATTAGTCGTGAATTAAATGTGTGTCTTGCGACTGTAAATAAAATTTTACGTGGAAATCATTCATCCTTATCACATTTCATTTAATCAGGAGCTTTCTAAGTTGATAATGATAAAGTTCTTCGTGTCATTACTTAATTAGCATTACCCAAGGTGCATCGTTCAATGAAGGCAAGACCCAAGATTGATCCAGCCAGTGAAGACAAGATTCTGATCCGGCCAGTAAAGGCAAGACTGATTGACTCTGTAGGATCACAACGAAGTCACATTGAATGTATACATATTTTTAATCTACAGCAAATGCTCAAATGTATCACCATTCTGTTGCATACATAATTGCAATCGTTTTTCGAATGCCATCGACTGTTTTTCTCAGAACGTTGGCTGATATACTTCTATACGCCCATCTAATGTGGTCCTTTAGATCTTTAATCGTCGCATTCTGCAGACTGTAGCAGGGCTGAAGCTCAAATTCAGCTCGATCCCACATTTTTCCTCGTGTTATGTTTAGCTGTATTTGACGAGGCTGCATTTGACAGCAATGGCATGTTGGATTGGCATAATAGCCATAATTATTCTGATATCAATCTGCACTTGGTTTGTTATGTAGACAATCAACATCGGTAGAAGGTGATAGTTGGTGTGGTATTTTAGATAGTCATATTGTTGAACTCTATTTTTTTTATAACAATATTACAGGGGAATCATATTTACGTACGCTACGAAATGTGTTGAGAAGCATATTAGAGTTTGTTGACGAAAATGCAACGTATGTAGTTGCAACAGGACGGTGCACCACCACACTACGCACGTCCTATAAGGGACTTTTTAAATTTAATTTATTCGCGCCGTTGGATTGGACAAGGTGGTCATGTAGCATAGCCACCCAGATCACTAGATCTAACATCACCAAATCTTTTCTTATGGGGCTATTTAAAAAATACTGTTTACCAGACTGCACTTACCACAGCTGAAGACCTAAAGGACCACATTAGACAGGCGTGTAGAAATATACCAGCAAACGTTTTCAGAAAAATTTTACATGGATGCATTCGAAAAACGGTTGCAATTATGTATCCAACAGAATGGTGGTACATTTGAGCCTTTGCTGTAAATAAAAAATATGTATACATTCAATGTGACTTCGATGTGACCCTACAGAGTCAATCAGTCTTGCTTTCACTGGCTAGATCAGAATTTTGCCTTCACTGGCCGGATCAATCTTGGATCTTGCCTTCACTGGGCGGTGCGCCTTGGGTAATGCTAATGTCGGAGGAATCGTAACTTTCAAACCTCGTAACTTAAAAAATAATGGCTACAAAAAGGCTTCATTATAATGTTTTGGAAAGTTCTCGAGGTAGGCTACAAGGATATGCAATGAAAGATAGGAGATCCCGTTTTAAAAAACAAATTGTAACTCCATGTAACCTTGAAACGTTCACTCGAGGTCAAACCAATGATACTACCTTATATCCCTCTTCGAACCAAACAACTTTTGTCTGAAACGTTTTTCGTATCTTCCATATTTTTCAACATATTTGCCTGGGGCGTTTAAAACTAAACACCCTGTATATTTTATATACAGGGAGGAAAAAATACTGGAATCCCGAAATATATCGAAAAATATAATTTTTATGAAAAAATGTTTCAGATATAAGTTGTAGGGTTTCAAGTAATGCATTACATAGCAATATCAGTATGACCTTGAATAACATTGAAAGTCATCTTAAATTTCTTAAATAGAACCCTTTATTTTTCATTATACATTCTTGTAGCTTATCTCGAGAGCTTTTCAAAATACTATAACTGAATGTTTTTTAGTTAAGTATTTTGCGAATTATACAATTTAAAAATTACAGTCGACATTAGCATTATCCAAGGTGTACCATATGGAGGTTGCACGCCTGTGCGATTTCGACTTTTTCTTAAAATACAAAGTGAAAGAAATATTAAATATTTCGATTTTCGAATTCGAGCAACAGTTAAGAAACAGCATTAGCTATCGTCATTTGCATTTCACTCATTATTCTTCAGCATTATTTTTAGAAAAATTTTGAGTTGATCCAAGAATTAATTTATTCAGTTTGACTAATTCTTCCGTTTGTCAATATGCTACGTCTTTCAGAGCGAGAATATATATCTCTTCTGATGATGAGAGGATGGAGTGATCGATTAAGGTCGTATAATGATGTAAAGCAGCTTTTAATGAAACATTTCGTGGTCAAGATACTGCCATTTCAAAATCTACTGCTGAGAGAACAATAAAGCGTTTTGACGAAACTGGTAGTGTGATAAATCGCAATATCATGTAGACCTACATCAGAAACAAATCCAGAAAAATCATTAGATGTTTTACAATCTGTCACCAGAAATCCGTATGATTCTATCCGCAAAGTAGGACAGCAGAATGATCTAGATAAAAAATCTGTGCTTAAAATATTAAAACTTAATCAATTTCATCCTTATAAAGTGCAAGAGCTAAGTAATGATGTTGGCTGGACACTCTTGCCTTAGTTGGCTGGACAGTCTTGCCTTAGTTGGCTGGACAGTCTCGCTTTAGTTGGCTGGACAATTGGCGATCTCGCCTTTGTGAGCTAGACATCTTACCATAAAAAGCTCGATCATTTCAAAATGACTTATTTAAAATGAATAAAATGGGTAAGTTTTGAAAAGATCTGAAGAAGTGCTACAAGATCTTGTAACTCGCAAAATATTTAACGAAAAATCATTAAGTTATAGTGTTATGGAAAGCCCTCGAAATAAGAATATGTAACGAAAAATAAGGAGTTCCGTTTAAGAAATTTAAGATGACCTTCACCTGACCTTAACAACGTTATTCAAGATCATACTACTATGTAATGCGTTACTTGAAACCCTATAACTTTTGTTTGAAATATTTTTTTATAAAAATTATATTTTACGAAATATTTCCGGGTTCCGGTATTTTTTCCTCACCCTGTATATTTTTATACTACAGTGATCAAAAAATAAGGTGAATTTGTTTATAAAATGAAAAATCTTCATTTATTCTTCCAAATTAATTTCATCGCCTTCAAAGTACTCCCCGTCCGACACAATGCACTTATGCCAACGTTTTTCCCAATCCTCGAAACAGGCAAAGAAGTCTTTTTCCAGGATGGCCTTCAATACTTTCTTCGATTCGGCTTTTATCTCCTCAATCGGGTCGAAACGGTGTCTCCGAAGCGGCCTTTTGAGTTTGTTGAACAGCCAGAAGTCGCACGGTGCTAAATCAAGCGAATACGGTGGTTGTGGAACGATATGGGTCGAATTTTTGGCGAAATGTTCTCGAAGAACCAATGCAGTGTGGGGATTTGTTGAGATTTGAGGCATTTGAGGTACAAAACATCTTTTAAAATGGTTTGGGTTGGTCCAAATAAAATGTCCGTAGCATCAGCAAGGTCTCTAATTGTCAATCGACGATTTTCGAACAACAAATCTTTGATTTCCTTGACATGGCTTTCATCGGTAGATGTTGATGGTCGTCCGGGGCGCTGTTCGTCTTGAACTCGTTCTCGGCCTTCTTTGAAGTCTTTGTACCACTTGTAAACATTTTTTTGCGATATAGCCTTATCACCAAAGGCCTTCTGCAACATCCTCAACGTTTCCGCGGCAGAATATTCATTCCGCAAACAAAATTTAATGCAAATTCTTTGCTCAACAAAATCAGACATAGTAAAAATCGAAAAACTCACTTTTGTATGTTTAGAAAAACACGTATAGCTCTGCAGCAATTGAATATATTGACATGAAACTCTGCAAAAACAGTGCTACCAACCCATCAAAAAATAATTTCATGATTTTATATTATAGTACCCGCGAAGTTTAAATGAAAAATTCACCTTATTTTTTTATCACAGTAGTATACAAGGTGTATAAAAAGTACCGGGACGGTGAAATATCACAAAAACTATGCATTTTAGGAAAACATGTTTCAATTGAAAATTGTAGGGTTTCAAAAGATCTATTTACTAACCTTATGAGTTTGACCTTGGATGGTGTCGCCAAGGTCAGGACAAGGTCATCTTGAATGTTTCAAATAGAACCTCCTATTTTTATTGTATATTCTTATAGCTCTTCTGCAGACCTTTTCAAAGTAATACAATTTTTGAATAAGTCTTTTCGAAGTCATCGAGCTTTTTATGATAAGATGTCCAGCCAGCGGCTGGAGCAGTTTCGTGACTTGTATTTCAAACACATGTAATATTAAAATAATACTAATGTACTAAATTTATGACAGCACTAAGAATAAAACTCTCTATATACAGGGTGTTCCAGGAGGAAAGGTCAATATTTCGTGGGGATATAGAAATGAGGTAATATAAGGCAAAAATGTTATATAAACATGATGTTGTTTATTACTGATTTCCGAGATACAGCTATGTTAAATTACACGTCGGAATTTAAAGTTGGCGCGTCATTGGGATTTCATTCTTCAGCGTAACGAAGCGCTGCAGGCTGTGTATCAGTTGGAAAGGTTAGCGAAACACACCTGCTGATCTGTCCTGCTGTTTGTGACACACTGCAAACATGTCGCACGTGTTTTCTAATGTAGAGTACGCAGATATGGTTTATGTTTATGGGTATTGCGATGGCAGTGCTCCCGCAGCTGTTGAAGAATATCATCGCCGTTTTCCGATACGCCACATTCCAGACCGAAGAGTATTCTCAAACGTATTTAATAGCTTACATGAAAATGGTACACTTTCCGGTGCTCACATCACATCTGAACGTAGAGTTGAGAGAAATGTTGAGGGAAAAGAAAATGTACTTCAAATGGTACAAAGAAGCCTTACGACTAGTACAAGAAGCGTTTCTGCATGTATTGGTGTTCCTCGGATACGTGTCTTGCGGATACTGCATGACCAACATCTGTACCCATTTCATCCGCAATGAGTACAAAATCTCCATGAAAGAGATGGAGCCACACGTCTACAGTTTTGCCAGTGGCTACAGAATCATCATGAATTGATTCCGGTCATACTTTTCACTGACGAGGCAACATTTACGCGTCATGGCAAAAATAATACGCGTAACACTCATTGTTGGTCGCAAGATAACCCTAACGCCATTGTTGTACAGAATTTCCAAGTTCGTTTCTGCGTCAACGTATAGTGTGGCATGATTGATGGAATACTGATTGGTCCCGTTATTTTACAAAATCATATGACAGAGTAGAGTTACCTCGACTTTTTACAAAATACGCTTCCACAACAATGAAGAAGATATTTCCCTGGCTACACGAAGAACAATGAATTTTCAGTACGACGGAGCACCTCTTCATAACACACATCTTGTGAGAAAACACTTAAATGCAGTGTTTCCACATCGCTGGATCGGTCACGGTGGAACAGTGCAGTGGCCACTAAGATCACCCGACCTAACTCCCCTGGATTTCTGCTTGTAGGGTTGGTTAAAATGTAAGGTATAAGAGGATAAAACTAAAGTGAATACACGGGATGAACTTATTGCATGTGTAATAGCCGCCGTTGACCAAATTAGGGGCCGTGAAGATGCCCTCCGGCGCGCAACCCGCCACGTTCTCACAAGATGTGACAAATGTATCGAAGTACGGGGCGAAATATTCGAAAATTTGTTATGATAGATGTATTACAATGTAATTGCAGTAAATTTCAACTCATATTAGACAATTCCGACGTATAATTTAACATAGCTGTATCTCGGAAACCAGTAATAACTGACACCATGTTTATATAACAATTTTGTCTTATATTACCTCATTCTATATCCTCACAAAATATTGACCTTTCCTCCCGGGACACCTTGTATATAAGATATTCTCCTACACAGGAGAATCTTATGACTACAGATATTTCGTTTTGGCTGTGACATAGAAAGTTCTCCGGGATTTACTAATGATATTTTGCAATTGACATCATCATAATTCCGTTAGCTTGAATATATCACTCTATACAGGATGGTCTACTGGAAAAGAAATAAGCGTATTTTTTAGCATTTAATCTAATTTCTTCGAAAAACGCTCGGGCACGTCAATTTCTGTTGCAAGAACAACATATTAGCGATGATTAATTGGCTATTTGCGTTTACTAAACTTCAACCTTATAAGAGGAGTCCAAAAAAATAAAATTTCAAAAATGAAAATAAGAATGGAAATTTAAAAAAATGAAAAATTTTAAATGGCAAATGGTGTCTGGCAACATACTATTTGAAAGTGCGATAAATTCGCTTTGCAACAGTGTCTTATTTTCTGAATTTCGATCATTATTTCCCAAATAAATACGCTCCAAAGGAACATTTACCAAACCAGCAACTTACGTATCAGCAATGTAAATTGAAAATTAGCACAACCAGCTTCCATACAATAAAGATTTTGCTCAAAACGTTGTCGCGCATTCTGGAGCATTTGTGGAGTGATTTGATAACATTTGTTGACGATACGTTGTCGTAATCTTCTAAAAAAGCTGGTTCAGTTATACTTTAGTTTTTAAGCGACCCCATTAAAAGAAATCTGGCAGATATAAATCTAATGACTTTGCGGGCCATTAAATAGGGCCCCTCCTTCGAATCCATTGATCCGGAAATCTTTGATCTGAATACTGTCGAACAGGCAATACTACTGTGATAAAAAAATAAGGTGAATTTTTCATTTAAACTTCGCGGGTACTATAATATAAAATCATGAAATTATTTTTTGATGGGTTGGTAGCACTGTTTTTGCAGAGTTTCATGTCAATATATTCAATTGCTGCAGAGCTATATGTGTTTTTCTAAACATACAAAAGTGAGTTTTTCGATTTTTACTATGTCTGATTTTGTTGAGCAAAGAATTTGCATTAAATTTTATTTGCGGAATGAATATTCTGCCGCGGAAACGTTGAGGATGTTGCAGAAGGCCTTTGGTGATAAGGCTATATCGCAAAAAAATGTTTACAAGTGGTACAAAGACTTCAAAGAAGGTCGAGAACGAGTTCAAGACGAACAACGCCCCGAACGACCATCAACATCTACTGATGAAAGCCACGTCAAAGAAATCAAAGATTTGCTGTTGGAATATTATTTGAGTGTTATGTGTCGTTTGCATGAAGCTATTCGCCTCAAGAGGCCAGAATTATGGGCAGACAATTCTTGGTTTTTGCACCACGATAATGCATCGTCCCACACTGCATTGGTTCTTCGAGAACATCTCGCCAAAAATTTGACCCATATCGTTCCACAACCACCGTATTCGCTTGATTTAGCACCGTGCGACTTCTGGCTGTTCAACAAACTCAAAAGACCGCTCCGGAGACATCGTTTCGACTCGATTGAGGAGATAAAAGCCGAATCGAAGAAAGTATTGAAGGCCATCTCGGAAAAAGATTTCTCTGACTATTTCAAGGATTGGAAAAACCTTGGCATAAGTGCATTATGTCGGACGTACTTTGAAGGCGATGAAATTAATTTGGAAGAATAAATAAAGATTTTTCATTTTATAGACAAATTCACCTTATTTTTTGATCACAGTAGTATATAATACGAAGAAGAAGTTCCGTCTTGTTGGAATACCAACTGATCTCCTAATGCTCATCATTCTCGATCAATATCCATTAATATTGAATCAATGATGTCGTCCAGCAATTCCAAATATATCCCTACAGTCAAATTATGAAAATAAACTAACTATTCGATTACCGTAAATGCCAGTCCAAACATTTAATTTTTCTAAGTGTCTAGTATGTCATGAAGTATTCTCATGAAGTCTTGAATTAGAATCTGATTAGTAGCGACAATTATGGTGATTGACTGTACCATTTAGATAAAAAGTATACATCACTGCCTCACGTGACTTATTTCGAAGCAACGATAGTACTATAATAGGTAGATATCCAGTACTTCCATTAGTACCGATACTTATCCTATTCGGAGATTCGTCTCTGACTTTTAGTGTGCAGCAGAAAGTGGACATTTAATTCATAAGAAAAAGAAGAATTCATAAGAAGCATAAGAAGCTAGGCTTGAGAAATAAAATCAAATTTCCGATCCTAACCTTATTGTATCTCCTTCCCTTGCGACAGCTTCCTTGGAGTTGCTCAGCTTTCCTATATACAATTCCGCGCACTTAGGAAAAATCTGGTAACTCAGGCCTTTGTTTTCTTTAATACTTTCGCTAGCCTTTCGATCAGCTTTTTCTTTACTTTGTGAGCTGGGGATCCCTAAAATCTAACTGTCGATGATAGCCTTTTTGATCAAAACTTCAGCTATGTCGAGATCTGCCAGGTATATTTTTTTGCCTGACGGTTGTTATCACTTCCCGATAAACAAAACCAACTAACCAAACTAATTTTTATTATTCATAATTGTATAGGTTAAGTTAAGTTAAGTTAGTTTAGTTTAGGGAGGTATATATACTCCGTACATATGTGTATACTATTTTATACAGGGTATTTTAATAGTGCATAATAATAATGCCCATTTTAATAGTGCATTTCGATTATCATTGCAGAGAGTGTTCAGATAGAAAAATGTTTTAGACAAAAGTTGTATGGTTTCGAGGAAGACATAAGATGGTGCTATTAGTGTTACCTTGAATAGTTGCTTGAAGGTCAGATGAAAGTTACCTTCAACTTCATAAACGGAACCACCTACTTTTCATGACATGCTCTTCTAGCTTACATCAAGAGTTTTTCAAAAACCTATAATGAAGAACCTTTTTGTTAAATATCTTTTAACTTATATAGCAAGATCGGGGCCCGGCCGGTCAAGGCAAGATCGATAAACGACCTAGCCAGTCAAGGCAAATTCAACAAACGACTCAAAAATCCAGAAAACGATAGAGAAAATTTTACGTTAAAAACGTATCGTTTTTCGGACTTCTATTCCGTTCGCACTACAGATAGTTGTCAGTGTCGCGCAGTTTCTGATCTAAACAAACAGTGGAAGTTTATTTCTTGTAAGAAAAGCATATTATTATCTACAAACCTTTTCTTGTTAAGATAAAAACTTTTTGTACTTTTGCGAAGTTTTTTGTTTCTTTATTATAATTATTTTGTTTCTTTTATTATTTATAATTACCCACCAAATGAAATTGTAGATATGATTCATACGTTGGGTGAAACCAAAAATAATTACTCGGTAGCAGAAAGGCTTTATACTGAAAAATTCCCAGACGCCATCCTAATAAGAGGGTAATAAAGAAACTTTGCGAAAAAACTGACAGAGCATTCTTAAATGAATACGTCGAAAATCAGGCCTTAACGAGACCATATCGTTGGCTATTGTCTTGAATCTTCCAATCTTTACGAGACAAATTGAGAAGCAACACGGTATACTCAAATCAAATCGTGTGCTCAGGGCCAACAAGTTCCATCTATACTACATCTATCTAACCCAACAATTAGAAGAAAGGATTTTCCAAGGTCGTATACGTTTTTGTAGTCGGACTCAAGATCAAATCCGAGCAAATCTCCATTCATAGCTGATATCCTCTTTCTGATGAAGCCACGATCTGCAACATAAGGGGCGTTAATTTACATAACTGTCATTATTATTCAGATGTGAATCCACATTGGCAAAGGGGCCGAGAGTTCCAAAGGCAGTGGTCTATTAACGTCTGGGTAGATTAACATTCTGGGAGATGTGATTATGGGTCCATACTTCTTTGAAGGAAACGTCAATATAGCAAACTGTTTAAATATAGCAAAACGTTTAAAATTTCTTCAGAATGACCTGCCCAACCTGTTAAGACATATCGATAATGACGTACTCAACCGAATGTGGTTTCAAGACGGAGCACCGGCTTATAGATCTCGAACCGTTACAGAATACTTAAATGAAAGATTCCCGGATAGATGGATTAGTATGGGTAGCCGAATTTAAGAATGACTTCCAAGATCATTCGACTTGGCGCCTTTAGATTTTTATTTCTGGAGATACATTAAAGACAAAGTTTTTTCGGAACAACCTACGACTGTAGAAAATAGAACGTAATCAAAGAACGTAATGAAAGAACGTATTAAAGAAGCATGTAGAAATATCAGGTGTAGTAAAAAGAAATTCATTATTTTTGCATGAAATTGAAGGCTTTAATTACCATAGTTAGAATGATCCGATTTAGGTCAAATATGCGCCGTTTTGTTCGATAACTTGTTGCCATTTTGAAGGTAATTTCATTATGCCTCTCTCATAGAAGCCCTCGTCCCTATTGGCAAAAAATTGAGACAGTCGATTTTCACAAGCCTCTCTTGAAGCAAATTTTTCATCAGTAAAATTGTTCGCCATGGACAGGAACAGATGGTAATCACTTGGTGCCAGGTCCGGACTATAAGGTGGATGCATAAGAACCTCCCAACCAAGCTTCCGGAGCTTCTGGCGAGTCACTATCAATGTGTGTGGCCTGGCGTTGTCCTGATGGAACACAATTCCTCTCCTATTGGTCAAAGCTGGCCACTTCTGGGCGATTGCTTCCTTCAGACGGTCCAATTGTTGACAGTACAGTTCCGAGTTAAGAGTTTTGCCGTAGGGGAGCAGCTCATAGTAGATAATTCCCTGCCAATCCCACCAAACACACAGCAAAACCTTCCTGGCCGTCAATCCTGGCTTGGCCACCGTTTCCGCCGGCTCACCGCGATTCGACCACGACCGTTTTCGCTTGACGTTGTCGTAAGTGATCCACTTTTCATCATCAGTGACCAACCGCTTCAGAAATGGGTCGATTTTGTTGCGATTCAGCAGCGATTCGCAGATGGAAATTCGGTCCATGAGGTTTTATTGCGTTAACTCGTGTGGCACCCATACATCGAGCTTCTTTTTGTATCCAGCCTTATTCAAATGGTTCCAAACGATTTTTTGTGCAATCTTTAGCTCTTGGGCAATCGAAATAGTGCTTACATGACGGTCGGACTCGACAATGTTCATGATTTTATCGATATTTTCGACAATTGGCCTTCCAGTGCGTGATGCATCTTTGACATCGAAATTACCGGAACGGAATCGACGAAACTAAAATTGCGCGTGATTGGCTGTTACAGTATCAGGACCATAAACACTATTCACATTTTCAGCCGTCTGGCTTGCGTTTTCGCCTTTATCGAAGAAAAACTGTAAAATATAGCGTATTTTCTCTTTGCTAGTGTCCATCTTTGACTCGCGCTCAAACAAAACTGAGTCAACTAATTACAAAACTGTCAGAAAAGTTTTTTTAGTACGAAATCTCATCTTTCTAACGCCATCTAGTGGAACCCGATCGGACTTATACAACGCGAGATACAGATAACTAAAGCCATCTATTGGAAAAATAATGGATTTCTTTTTACTACACCTGATATTAATGTAGGTGTCCTTCAAAAAGTTAGGGACAATTTTCGACATAGACTGGAGCTATGGATACAAGTAAATGGTCAGGTTTTCGAACACCTGAGGTAATTAAACGCAAGCCCAGATCTTGCCTTGACTGGCTGGGTCATTTACCGATCTTACCTTGACCGACCGGGCCGTGCCCCGATCTTGCTGTATAAGTTAAAAGGTATTTAACAAAAAGGTTTTTCATTATAGGTTTTTGGAAAGCTCTTGATGTAAGCTAGAAGAATATGTCATGAAAAGTAGGTGGTTCCGTTAAGAAGTTGAAAGTAACTTTCATCTGACCTTCAAGCAACTATTCAAGATAACACTAATGGCACCATCTTATCATCGTCCCTGTCGAAACCATATAACTTTTGTCTAAAACATTTTTCCATCCAAGCACTTTTTGCAATGATAATCGAGATGCACTATTAAAATAGGGCACCTTGTATATATACATTCATTTTTGTGTGTATACAGGGTGTTCCATTTTAAAAAACGCACCTGGATAATTCTTCAACGAAGCATTTTCATAAAAAATTTTTCGCATAAAAGTTGTATGATTTCAAGACTTAAAACAACTATACTATTTTGTTTACAAATGGTACCACTTTCGAGATATTTACTGATCATTACTTTTTTTAAATGGAAACCTCAATTTTTATTATGCCGTTTCTTTCTATCAACTAATTTAAACAACTTTTGTCTGAAACATTTTTTTATTTGCCTAATATTTTTTTAGATATTTAAGGAAAACTTGATAACTTTTTCAATATTTAACTCACGATATCTCGCTAACTATTTATCGGAAGAAAAAGTGGTACTAGACTTTTTTGCTCTACGTGATCTCAAGAATATATTGTTACAATAGCACCTTGACTTTTATTAATTTGATGATTTTGAAATTTCCAAAAGTCAGTAAGTTAACAAAAGTCAAGGCGCTATTATAGCAATATATTCTTGAGTTTAAATAGAGCAGAAAAGTTTAGTACCACTTTTTCTTCCAACAAATAGTTAGCGAGATATCGTAAGTTAAATATTGAAAAAGTTATAAAGTTTTTCTTAAATATCTCAAAAAATGTTAGGTACATAAAAAAATGTTTCAGACAAAAGTTGTTTAAATTAATTAGTAGAAAAAGACGGTGTAATAAAAAATTAGGGTTTTCATTTAAGAAAAGTAATGATCAATGTATATCTCGAAAATGGTACCATTTGTAAACAATATTTTTAAACAATATAGTTGTTTTATGTTTCCCACAGTAATTATTCACTATGGAAGTGATGAACTACGGGGTCCTTATTTCTTCTGTCACGGACACATACACACATGCGTGCACATTTGGCCCGAAGGCCAAAAACAACATATTTTTGAAAGGCTGTAACTTTGCGAAAAAAATTGTAGAGACTCCATTTTTTTCAAATTGAAGGGAAAGATTTGAACTTTATGACGATGCAAACGGCGTCCTCGAAAGAAAAATTGTCCACGTCCATGCATTCTGTCAAACTTTACAATTTTCAGTATACCAAACATGCCCTTAGATGGGGATACAGGGGTTACAGAGGTAAGGGTGCATTGCATGCAAAAAATGGAGATACATTCTTAAAGTAGAGACTTCAAGCTTTATTTTGAAAAAAAATCAGTAGTCTACAATAATTTTTCGCGAAGTTATCGCCAGTCAAAGTTGGCCAATTTTCGGCAATAAATTATCTGCGCCATAATTCTTTTGAGTATGGTATTTATCAAATAAAAAAATTGTCCATAAGGAAGATTCATATATTCGAGAGGCCTCTCTAACTATATAAACGTAAAGTCACTCCCGCTTCCCTTTTAAGGGGTATGGGAATAATTTCATAATTTTAAATGTAACCCCTTATAAAATGTTGCATATTTGGATTCTACGGGAAAAAATAAGTAAATTTTATCTAAAACATTTGTTTGGAAAATGCTTCTAACAAAAGTTATAAGCATTTAAATCTTTAGCGATTTCATTCATGATTGAACTCCATTGACACAAAGTTGCGTTCGCGATACAACAAAAATAAAAAAGGCTTTAGAGTACATACTTGATGTTAACTAAAAGAAACTTAAATAAACACATTTATCGGGAAACGTAAATACAGATCACAGACAAATACAGATCATCTATGTCAATGGAATTCAATCATGAATGAAATCGCTAAAGATTTAAATGCTTATAACTTTTGATAGAAACATTTTCCAAACAAATGTTTCAGATAAAATTTATTTGTTTTTTCCAGTAGAATCCAAATATGCAACATTTTATAAGGGGTTACATTTAAAATTATGAAATTATCCCCATCCCCCTTAAAAAGAAAGCGGGAGCGACTTTACGTTTATGTAGTTGGAGAGGCCTCTCGAATACATAAAACTTCCTTATGAACAATTTTTTATTTGGTAAATATTTTTAAAGTTATAGACTTGTAACATTTTACGTGGACCACCCTATATAATGTGTGTATATTGTGTGTACACAACCTTCCACACTATTTATTTTTTAATGTACGAGGGCTGTATGATAAGTACCCGTGTTTAATGACAGACAGTGCTACTAATCCAAAATCTATATATCATCGTATAACTTTCGAACGACGCCTGTCAAAATTTCAAACAGATTTATCGAGTAGTTTTATTTAGCTGTTGAAAGTGGGCAAGTTCGTTTCTGTTTGCAACCATGGAAAGAAGAGCATTATTGGTCAGTGATTCAATTCCTTTTTTTAGAAGTTCCTTTTTGATGGAAAGATGTGAGGAAATCAAAGTGAAGTTATATGCTGTATAAGGACCATGCATCTTCGATAACTATCATCCAACCATAAACCAGATATTGGTTTAATGAATTCAAGCGTGGCCGAACATTCGTTTTTCATGAAGAGCGCCTAGGCCATCCAATTGACTACAGAATGACTACGGAGGATATAGTCAACAAAATTCATGATATCATATTAGCAGACCGCCGGGTGAATATCTGAGATATTGCTGGCATTGTAAATATCTCAATTGAATGCATACACAATATCCTACACTAAAAACTGGACATGAGAAAGATATCGGCGTGATGTATGCCGCGTTTATTCACAGTGAAGCAAAAACGGAATCGCATGACAACTTCGGAGCACTATTTGAATATGTTTAAATGCAATCCGAAAGAATTTCTGCGGCGTTTCGTGACTGTTAACGAAACATGTACCCATTACTACATGCCAGAAATAAAAGAACGGTCAAAAGACTTCACCCGGCGAATCTGCCCCAAAGAAGGCGAAAACAGTTCCATCGGTCGGAAAGGTCATGGCTACCATTTTATGGGATTCGCGAGGCATCTTCACCGACTATTTGGAGAAGGGAAAGACAATCACGGGGCAGTATTATGCTCATTTATTGGGACGATTCGACTGAATTGGTGAAAAAACGGCCCTATTTGGTGAAGAAAAAAATGCTCTTTCACTATGACAACACATCAGCTTACTTGTCCGCAATCGCTACAGCAAAATTGTTCGAATTACGCTACGAATTGTTGCCACATCCACCCTATTCTCCAGATTTGGCCCCAAACGATTTATTTTTGTTCCCAAACATAAGAAAATGGTTTGGCGGAAAGCAGTTCACGTCAAACGAGGAAGTCATCGCTGAAACAGAGGCCTATTTTGCGGAGGTCGATAAATCATAGTGTTTGAATGGTTTAAAAAAGTTGGAATATCGCTGGACTAAATCAAGCTAAAAGGAGATTATGTTGAGAAATAAATAAAAGAAATTAAAGAAAAATTCGTTTCCTTCCTTAACACGGGTACTTATTATACAGTCCTCGTGTACAGTGTCAAAAACTACATCGTATGAAACTTCTTTTGATTATAACTTTTCAATAAACATAATTTATTTCGTGATAGTTAAAATATTTTGGAAGTTACTTGATAAGATGACCTCAACAACATATGTCAAGGTCAATGTCCTAATTCCTTTAAACTGAATAATTATCCACATTTCTTTTGTTGATAACTTTTTAATAAACAACGAATAACAATTTTTTAAAACATAATTTTTTAAAAGTTATTTAGTAAGATAACTTCAATAATATAAGTTAAAATTAAAAAATCAAAGTTATTAGAGCTGACTCTATTTTTATCTCAATAACCTCAATAACCTCAATAACCTCAATAACCTATATTTAATATTTTTAGTAATACTATGATTATTATCTTGATTTATTATTATGATTATTATCATGATTATTACAGACTCTATTATTTTATATTAATAGAACTATTAATTATTTATCGCAGGTTGTTACAATACTTTTAGAACGTGGTGCTATCGTTGACCATCAGGATAAAGATGGAATGACCCCATTATTAGTCGCTGCGTTTGAAGGTCACAGAGATGTCTGCGAATTATTATTGGAATATGAAGCAGATGTAGATCATTGTGACATTACAGGAAGAACGCCATTGTGGGCGGCCGCAAGCATGGGACATGGATCTGTCGTTGCTCTTCTATTGTTCTGGGGTTGCTATGTTGACAGTATAGATAGTGAAGGTAGAACTGTTCTAAGTGTGGCTGCTGCTCAAGGCGGTACAGATGTTGTAAACCAACTGCTTGATAGAGGTATATATATAAAAATATATTATGCATTTACAAACATGTATGCATTTCTCCAATCAAATTTTTGCATTTTTCAAAATCCACATTTGAAATCCTTTAACTTATATTGCTTCTTTAGTTAGCAACATTGACTGTTTGATGACAATTCTAATTATGTTCTGTTTGAATGTCAATTATATTCTAATAATGTCATTCATGATAACAGTGATATTATAAAATGACATCGAGATATAGAAATAGCATACAGGGTGGGACAAAAGTCTTGATACACCCTCATAATTTTTGAACGAATCTACTACATGGGCTGAAAAGTCTTTGGCTTAACAATGAAAAAACGATTTTTTAATGAAAAAAGTGTTTTATTCCTCGACATAATCTCCATTTAGAGTAATGCACTTAGTGTAACGGTCCGCTAACATTTCGATGCCGGTCTTATAGTGCTCGGTGTCAAGTCCCTCAAAATAGGCATTTGTTTCCAACTTGACCTCCTCATTCGAGTAAAATCTTTTACCAGAGAGCCACTGCTTCAGTCGGGGAAAAAGGAAATAGGGCGCTGGGGGCCAGGTCTGGAGAATACGGGGGATGCGGGACCAATTCATAGCGCAATTTCTTTAATTTATCGGTCGTATCGCGAGCCGAGTGAGCTGGAGCATTGTCTTGGTGAAACAAAATTTTTTTCTTTGCCAAATGTGGCCGTTTGACCTTGACCTCGTCGTCCAATCGATCCAGTAATGTACAGTAATATTCTTTATTGATAGTTTTACCATGTTCAAGATAATCAATGAATATTATGTTATGCGCATCCCAAAAAATACTGGCCAAAACCTTGCCGGCTGATTGTTGTGTCTTCGGGCGCTTCGGACGGCTTTCACCAGGCAATAACCACTCCGCTGACTGCCGATTGGACTCCGGTGTGTAGTGATGGATCCATGTTTCATCCATTGTGACAAATCGACGCAAAAACTCCTTCTTATTGCGGTTAAACAGGGCCAGATTTTGCTTTGAAAGTCGAACACTTTCCGCTTTTTGCTCAATTGTCAAAAAACGCGGCACCCAACGCGCGCAAAGCTTTTTCATGTGTAAATATTCATGAATGATATGACCAACGCGTTCCTTTGAGATGCCTATGATGTTAGCTAGCTCACTCAATTTCATTTTGCGGTCATTCAACACGATTTCACTGATTTTCTGGATGTTTTCTGGAGTAACTGCCTCATTTGGCCTTCCTGAACGTGGTGCATCATTTGTGCTCATACGGTTACGACGAAACTCAGCAAACCAATATTTGATGGTTGAATTCGGTGGGGCAGATGTGCCGTAACATTTATCAAGCCATGCCTTTGCTTCAACAGTGTTTTTTCCCATCAGGAAGCAATGTTTAATCAAAACACGAAATTCACTTTTTTCCATAGTAAAGATAAATTCAGAGGTAACGTCACTTCGAAAGCTATAACTTGTACACGAGTCAACGAAATATCATGAAATTTTTACAGCATCTAAGTTAAGGTTGGTACTCTATAGGAAATATAAGGATTTTTAGTTTGTGGAGCCATCTATATGTCAGGCCAAAGACTTTTCAGCCCATGTAGTAGATAGAAAGTTGAAATTTGGAGAAGTTGTATAGGATCATGAAAGCTATTTTTTGTGCAGGATGGCATCCACCCCTATCTCCTTGGGGCACGAGGGCAGGGGTGACTTAAAAATCTTAAATGGCATAAAGGTCAACTGAGAGCTCATGTTAAAAGTGTTTTAAAGACGAAAAAATGTTTTCTGAGAAAGTCCGCTACGATTCTCCAATCGAAGGTTATGATCATAAAACAAAAATTTGCTTTTCCTTGTTTATTGCGTTACCGTTCTTTGCGTTACCCAGGGTCTACATGGTGAAGACGTGATGGTTATCAGACCCCGTGTGTGTGTGTGTAACGGAGATGAGGACTCTAGGGTTCGTCACCTCCTATTTTGTGACTCCTCCTCCTATTTTGTGACTCCAAACCCTCTCCGTTTCACGTACGCGTGTGTTTGTTTGTTTGTGTGTGTGTGTGTGTGTGTGTGTCTGTGTATGTGCGCGCGCGCGCGGGTATGGGTGGGTGAATATGTGTTTACAGTAAGTGTTCGAACTGTCGACCTTCTACAGTTTGACAGTGGGCCAGACGATTGGAAAAACTGGTTGTAATGTTTTTTAATATTTCGGGAGCAATTAATGCCACTTCGTCGGTAATTCGTAGTCGCAAATCGTTGAGATTTTGAGGTTTAATTCTATATACTCGGTTTTTCAAATAACCCCAGAAGATAAAGTCCAACGGAGACAGGTCAGGTGATCTGGGTGACTACTCGATTGCGCTCTTTCTTCCTATCCATCTTTCAGGAAAAGTGTTGTTTAAAATATTCCGCACTTGCAATCCAAAATGTGGAGGAGCACCGTCCTGCTAAAACTGAACTGAATCAAAATCTGGACTGAAAATATTGCGAAGAGTTGGTACAATATCGTCTCGGAGCATGACCTCATACCTTTGTGCTGTCAGATTGCCATCAATGAAAAATGGTCCTATTATGTGCTGTCCAACTATTCCCGCCCAAACATTTAGTTTTTGTGGATATTAGCTTTTGGATTCTCTCATCCAATGCCGATCTTTGCCGATCCTTGACACATCCCATATTTTGAAAACGATTACATGTTTTCTGTACAGTAGTTGCAGAAATGTAATCGGTGACCGTGAACGGTCATTTCGAAAGGTTCGAGATTTATTTAATGCTAAGTTTCGGCAAAGGAGACAAGGGATTTCTGTAGCCAATGTACAGAAAACATGTAATCGTTTTCAAAATACAGGTACAAAATACAATGCGTCAAAGATCGGCAAAGATCGGGTAGGCCGAAGATCGCTACAAATGAAGACATCTCGATAGAAATATTACAATCATTTGTAGAAGATCCTCATACCTCTACACGAAAAGCTGCCCAGGCTCATAACTGTAGTTATAAATCTGCGTGTTCTCAAAAATTCCACATTTCACCCATACAAAATAAATCTTGTTCAGAAATTAGTCGCACATGACTTTGATTGCCAATCCGAATTTTGTGACGTAATGATGCAAAAAATTGATGATCAACCGGAATTTCAAAACAAAATTGTTTTCTCAGACTAAGCTACATTTATGTTAGACGGTAAATAGATACAACAGTCGATATTGGAGTGATTCTAATCTGCATTGGATGAGAGAATCCAAAAGCCAATATCCACAAAAACTAAATGTTGAGGCGGGAATAGTTGGACAACACATAATAGGACCATTTTTCATTGATGGCAATCTGACAGCACAAAGGTATGAGGCCATGCTCCGAGACGATATTGTACCAACTCTTCGCAACATTTTCGGTTCAGATTTTGATTCAGTTTGGTTTCAGCAGGACGGTGCTCCTCCACATTTTGAATTGCAAGTGCGGAATATTTTAAACAACACTTTTCCTGAAAGATGGATAGGAAGAAGGGGCCAAGATCACCTAACCTATCTCTCTTGAATTTTTTCTTCTGAGGTTATTTGGAGTGTACGGAATTAAACCTCAAAATCTCAACGACTTGCGACTACGAATTATCGACAAAGTGGCATTAATTACTCCCGAAATATTACAAAACGTTACAACCTGTTTTTACAATCGTCTGGCCCACTGTCAAACTGGAGAAGGTTCACAGTTCGAACACCTATAGTAAACACATATTCACCCACCCACACCCACGAGCGCGCGCGCACTCACACATACACACACACAACACACGCGTGCGTGAAACGGAGAAGGTTTAGAGTCACAAAATAGGGGGGGAATAACGAACCCTAGAGTCCTGATCTCCGTTACAAACACACACACACACACACACACACACACACACGCATGCACGCACGCATACGCACGCACGTACGCACGCACGCACGCACACAAACACACACACAACACACACGCACGCATACGCACGCACACAAACACACACACGCGTGCCCGCACACACACACGCGCGCACACACACACGCGCGCACGCGCATACACGCGCACACGCGCACACGCACGCATACGGACACACACACACACACATACACATGGGATCTGATAACCATCACGTCTTCGCCGTAGACCCTGGGTAACGCAAAGAACGGTAACGCAATAAACAAGGAAACGAAAATTTTTGTTTTATGATCATAACTTTCGATTGAAGTGTCATAGCAACTTTCTCAACATTTTTTTCGTCTTTAAAACATCTTTAACATAAGCTCTCAGTTGACCTTTAATGCCATTTAAGATTTTTAAGTCACCTCTGCCCTTGTGCCCCAAGGAGGTAGTAGGTGGATGTCATCCTACACAAAAAACAACTTTCATGATCCTGTACAACTTCCCCAAATTTTAGCTTTCTATCTAGATTCGTTCAAAAGTTATAAGGGTGTATCTATATTTTTGTCCCAGTCTGTATATTTGTGTCCATGATATCATATGTGTAGGATAAGAAAAATGTTTGATATACCGCTATGCGCGGTATCGCGTTTGAAGTCGCGCGCACATCTCGGTTGCGGCGTAGCGCGGCTAGATGACGGACATAGCGCGGCTAGATGACACGTAGTCGATCTACTTTGGCGGCCCGCTACCTAAAGATTGTTTTGTTTGCGGCTTTCGTTTAATGTATTGTTTTCTGCCGAACATTGGAAAGGACTAGGATATATAAGACCGGGGAACGCCGGAAGAGTCAGTCGGAAGAAGTCCGTCAGTCTGTACGACACTGGTATTTATACTAGACTGTATATTTCTTTATATTGTAATAAATATATTATCCTACAATCTTTTGGGGGCTCAGCCGGGATTACAGCCTAAAGTATAGTGCCGGTTACGAAGAAGTTAAGAAGTAAAAGAAGTGTTCCTAAGAAGTTTTAAGACGAAGCAATGACGGAACCAGGCGCTAGTGCATTGGTTGATGACCTAAGTACAAAGCTGGCGGACATGATGACGGTTCAGTTAAAACAAGAACTGAAGAAGCGAAAACTAAAGACGGCAGGATTGAAGAATGAATTTGTCCTAAGTCTGTTACCGTTCATGCAACTTGAACGTGAACACGGTGAAACAGAACGTGATAATGTTCAGAATAAACACGACGACAACGATGCACGCAAAAGGCAAGAGGCAATCAACGAAAATGATACAGGCTCTAGTGATGAAGACGAAATACTAGTCACTGAAAGAAGACAAAGCCGAACGGGAGATACACGAAGACACCAGCAATTAACATTTAGAGATGTTGAAGAATCCTTGGAGACGTTTAATGGAGATGACAAAGTCGATGTGAGAAGATGGCTCAGAGATTTCGAAGAAATGGCTGTGTTATGCGAATGGTTTGATATCCAGAAAGTGGCATATGCGAAACACCTTCTTCGTGGTTCAGCAAAGCTGTTCGTTAACTACGAAAAATGCGCGAAAACATGGAAAAAGCTACGGAGAGCATTAATTGTTAGATTGAACGAACTTACCAGTGAAGCTCGATCTTAATTATGCCCTTTTGTCTCGTCCGGATGGAGAACTATGTAGTCGTGCCCCTGCACGCGCCTTGGCAACAGAATTAAAAAAACCTGCCACTCAGAAGCAAGCGTCGCTCCGTGCCGTGGCGCCCGTGGCCGTGGCGCCCGTGTTTCCGTGCGCTGCGCGCTCCCTCGTTCTTCATAAGTTTAAAGCTTTGAGGCTAATCGCCACACATAGGGGTGGGAATGTTAGGAGAAATACAAAATAAACGGAAGGGCGTCCATCCGGACAAGATAAAAGGGCATAATTAGGATCGAACTTCACTGGCAAGTTCGTTCAATCTAATAATTATGTCCCTTAATGTCTCGTCCGGATGGAGAACTATGTAGCTGTTTAAATCCTGGCGATTTGCCTTGAAAATACCAATCCGAAAGTATTAAATAAAATTAAAATGATATAATCTCGTTAGAGGTAGTGAGTATATGAAAGAAGGGGGTAACAAAAACTAGGATTACTTGACTCCTATGTTTTCATTCAAGAGAGAGAAGAAAGAAAGGTAAAATATCATAGTGAAAGAACTGCATTACTAAAGTCCTCTATACTGATAATGGGCCTATTGTAGAAATTCGCAAAGATGCGAGACTGTCCCGGTCCAGCCTATTGCGCGTTTAATTAGGTCTAGAGAGATACCCTTTTTCGGCTGTCCGCGAAGTAGAGGTATGACACGTACTATGAGTTGAGAACATATTACTGTTAACTCCGCAATCTTTTAAGCTCTATCAAATACGGCGATCTATCGTTTGTGCTGTAACCGCCCTAAGGGGTTTCTTAGGTGCAATAAAGAAAGCATCGTAACTGGCAGGACGTAATGATCTAGTCCTCTCCAAGTAATATTGTACTAGACGAAAGACACAAAGATTCTTATAGTTGTCGAATCGTGAAAAGAAAAAAAGAGGGTGAGAACGGCCCGGCGCTGAGGTTTTGATTCGATTTGGACAGCCCAGAATTAGCTTATCGTCTATAGTGATTTGCGAAATTCTAACAAGCAGATGACGCAACCTGTTTCATCGATTTCAACACGAGTCATAGCACACTCGATAGCTATGGTGCCGTGTATAAACGCCCTAACATAATATGCGTGAATGCGTCTTTGTTTACGAGTAATTTGCAGTTAAAGTTTGGCTCGCGGAGCCGTGCCATACATAGGGCGCAAGTTACGACACTCTTTCACGAAGCCGGCGTGGCGGAGCAGACAGAGGTTTCCGCGCCATGAGCACTTTTGCGCCGACGACGGCGTTCGAGTCCCGCCGACGACTGGTTCGTTTATTTTCATATGTAAAGACGTGTAATAAATATTTTTATATTGTTCTTATGTATAATTCCTTTTTTTGTTCCTACGCTATTAATCAAGGCTAATTAGGAGAGACAGGTCTTTCAAATATGAACACAACTTTTTTATTAATTATAATAAAATGTTTTTGTCCGTATCAAAACACACACACACACATATAAGACAAATATAAGGCACACAAATGAAAGTTACGTATTATAAAATGTGGTCATGCAGTCGCAACTCTGCGGATGGAATATCGTATAAAAGTATGTAAAACATAATAGTTTTTTGCACCAACTGCACGTAATGAACGCATAATTTTTGGCACAAATACACTTTGACTATGTATAGTTGGTGGAAAACATATTTGATTTACGTTATAAAATACCTCGCGACTGTCAACAAGACTGGACGGAAATTATATCAGGACATCTGCAAATATGAATTCAATATAATTGATATTGTATACAAGGCCAATAACAATACGTACAAATATATCTTTCCATTGCTCACACATTCAATATATTTACCTCGAAGATATTCTATTGCGTCCGTCAACTCTTCTTTCGTAATATCACATTTTGCTAAATTTTGCACATAGCTAATCGTTGCTTCATCTACAAACGTGGTTTCGATTTTTAACACGAGTTTTTCACTGTTCACGTTACGAAGACTGTCCAGAGAATGAAGCGAGCACGTCACAAAACATGAGAATCCCTCTGCGAGAAGAGGAAAGGGAAGAGGGTTCCTTTCCACTTGTAACGGTTTTAACGGCTCTCGAGTTTCTCTCACACAAAATAATCACTGTCTGGCCATTTCTTTCCCATATCATACGAAATATTTATGCGAAATAGATTTACACGCAAAAAACATTTTATTGTAATTAATAAAAAAGTTGTGTTCATATTTGAAAGACTTGAGTCTCCTAATTAGCCTTGATTAATAGCGTAGAAACAAAAAAAGGAATTATACATAAGAACAATATAAAAGTATTTATTACATGTCTTTACATACGAAAAAAAAACGAACCAGTCGTCGGCGGGACTCGAACGCCGTCGTCGGCGCAAAAGAGTTCGCGGCGCGGGAGCCTCTGTCTGCTCAGCCACGCCGGCTTCGTGAACGAGTGTCGTAACTTGCGCCCTATGTATGGCACGGCTCCGCGAGCCAAACTTTAACTGCAAATACTCGTAAACAAAGACGCATTCACGCATATTATGTTAGGGCGTTTATACACGGCATCATAGCTATCGAGTGTGCTATGACTCGTGTTGAAATCGATGAAACAGGTTGCGTCATCTTCTTGTAAAAGATGAGAGTTTGAACTCATTGACCTGGGGCAAGCGAAAGAAGAATGACTAATTTCTTAGTAATGCTACTCAGGAAGAGAGAATCATACGGATAAGTCGTAAAAAGTTTTGTTCAATCAGGGGCCAGGTCCCAAACAAAGTCCTACCGAGGCCGCGGTGGTTTGAGTGCTGCTATACCTTTGCAGAAACGCTTGACCATATGATGGTTCCCAAACTTATTGTGAGAGATTAAGGATAAGGGAGAGATTAAGAAATTGCTGACCTCATGCTATTCAAGCTCGAGTATGAAGCAACATTGAGTGCTTCCTGAGCCATAAATTCCAGTGCTTGAGAAAACGTTGTGGAATACAAATGTATTTTACTCCTCCGACGAAAGTACCACTACTGATACTGTTCTATGGTTGCTTCCGAAAATGAGGATCGTAGTGCTGGAATGGCTACTGGAGGCACTAAGCATGTCTTAAACGCCTCATTGAAAATTTCGCGACCTCCAGGGAGAGAGTCTTCCATGATGAATGACGATACCTGAAAGGTGAAGAAAGTAAGAAAAACGGCTGGGAGATAGAATTAACGACTTCGATATCAGGAGTCGATGAAACAGCGAGAACCACGCTCATGATGGCCATTACAGTACCATCAGAGTTCCCGTTGCTTCGTCGTCTATAAGTTTTCGTAATACGTGTGGTAATAAAATAATTAGTGGGAAAGCGTAGAAAATAGGTGCTTCCCATGCGGGGGCGAATGCGTCTGTTGTAAGCGAACCCGGGTTCGGAAATCAAGAGACGCACGCGTCGCACTTATTAATCGCGGAAGCGAAAAGATCTATGTCAAAAGGACCAAAGGCCTTAAACACTTGCTGGAAAACCTCGTCAAACAGATACCATTTTGTGCCAGGATCTCTGCATTGAGATTCGCAATCAGCAATAAAATTTTCCATTGATGAAATGTTCGAGGCGAAAATGAAAATATTCCTCTCCTCGCATCAGCACCCGATTTCCCCTGAGATTGCAGAGAGACGGGGATATTAAACAGAATCAAATTTGTTAATGTAAGCAAGTGCAGTGATATTATCGATGCGAAGTAAAATGACGTAGTCACTGAAATCTGCTGCGAAATATCGAAGAGCGTTAAACGCCGCTTTCAATTCTAGTGCGTTTATATGAAGGGCCTTGTCATCTGTTGACCACCGGGCGTGTGTGCGAGAGTCGCCACAAGAAGCTCCCCAACTGTTCAAAGATGCATCCGAAAATTTTCCTCGGATAAATCTACCTGAACAAATTCTATTTGACTGGTGAGGATTCGAGAATATATTAATCCACCACATGAGATCGTCGATTAGATCCGAAGGGATGTTCATTAAAGCTGAATAATCTCCCTGCGAGTGAAGAAGGGCTAGATATTTTGCTCTCTCAAATTTTTAGTATAAAGCAACCCGTATAGGTCTGCTGGGCATACTGAGACGATCGAGCCGATAAAACTAGCGACTTTCGAATATAGCATTTGGAGGTGTGAACGATTCGTGTTATTAAGCGTAGCAATTTTTCCCCCGCGGATAGGCGGGATTGATATAGATTGTGCTTAGATCACACAGGCTTAGTATAAGTCGTTTCCCTCCAGATGACTTATCGACCAGAAATGATAAAGTTGATGTTTGCAAGATTCGATTGGTTCAATAGCACCATTAGGTAGTAAGCGGTTTACTTTAAAATCGCGAAGCAAGGCAGTGGATTGTGAAAAAATTACAAATGCTTGTAATTTCAAAAAGTAACTGGAGATATTGATGTTAATACTAGAATGTCTCCACAGCGGAGCCACCGGAATTACGAAAAAATTATGGATGTCTCCACAGCGGAGCCAACAGAGTGCTAAGGGTTAATGTAGATAACGAGACTGTGTCCCTGACTGAAGTTTTTGACAGCGGCTCCTGATGTAAGAGGCTCCTGTTTGTCGAGCCAACGGGAGACGAACAGGGGCCTTGCGGTTTTCCAGAGTTGTGGCCTGGATGCCTGATTTTGCGGACGAGGCACCTGCTGGCGAACGGGTTGCAGCATCTTCCTTCCTGAACAGGTGCCAGTTTGGCGACCTTGCGACTCGTCCTCTTACAGGCCTAAGCTGCCTTTAATGTTTCGGCAAAATTGTGGCCGAAAAGGAATTCGTCCAAAGGCGCCGTGTCCCAGCATTCTTGCTGATAATATTGAGAGAAGGTTAACAAAGGCTCTTTTTGTCAGAGAGAGGCGATAATAAACAGCGACGAAAACAGACGTATGCACTATGAGCTCAAGGCATTGAGGCAGGTAGTTACTTGTGCTTGCAAGAGTGAATAGTACTTGTCTCTCTTGAAGATAGAAAAGCTTAAAGCCGCTACGATCTCATTATTGCCTTTCCATGAAGCTAATGCTGCAAGGTCCTTGACTTCGTATTTAGCCAGGAAACAATTACAAGTTTCCTCACTCAAACCTGCTCGGGATTCTGCTTGGATCGATTCTAGAATGATAGGATCTCAAGAAGAATATTGTTGGGGGAACCTCGGATCCCCTAAACAGTTCTCTGGCCGAGGTATGAGATGTTGAAGCAGCCAGCGGATTTTCAGAATCCGGAAGGATAGTGACAAGAGTGTCAGCGAAAACCACCCTGCCGGGAGCCAGAGGCTCGACCTTATCGACTTGCGAAAAAACTGGCGTAGCCAGATAGAAGAAACAATCAGTTATATCCTCTCTTTGCCAGAATTTATCAAATATTACTGGGTCGACAAGAGGACATACCTGGTACAACGCCCCGGTCGCTTGTGCGACCAGCTGCTCTTCTACAATCTGATCTAGAACCTGTGGCGTGAAGAAGGAGGTAGTATTGGAACCTCCCTGAGGAATACTTGAGGGGCTCCTGCGGACGGTTATGAGGATTACATAACCTCCTAAGCACTCCTTAGAATGGAGGTTATACTCGATTTCTCTGCAGGTGATAATCTCACGCATTCGATCGAGAATTTCCACGAGGGAACTTCGAGAACACAGACCCTCTGACGTCCGAGAAATACAAGATGGACGTGCATTCTACTATGTACTGCGTGAACGATCCTGCGATCGCCTGTTCCCCGAAAAATCTTCAAACTGTGCGTATGCATGCGCCTTTTCTCTCTCGAATGTCGCGAGGAGGAATTCTTTAGATTTTCTATGTCTAGGCATGGCTGAAAAAGAGAATTGGCACAAATTAACTGAAAGAAACTAATAAAGCTAACCAACGCACGTGTTACCAAGGCTAACGAACAGAACACAATGAAGAACGAGGGCGCGCGCAGCGCACGGCAACACGGGCGCCACGGCCACGGGCGCCACGGCCACGGACGCCTCGGCACGGAGCGACGCTTGCTTCTGAGTGGCGGGTTTTTCGAATTCTGTTGCTAAGACGCGTGCAGAGGCACGACTACATAAAGGGTTTTTCAATAAGGGTGGGTCGATGTTGCAATGGAATAAAATAAGCTGTGAGGTATTAACGAAATTCTTTTTTTATTTGAAAGGCCCATGTATGCCATTATGTGTAGAATATAATATCGTTCAAATATCCGCCGCGGCTTCTCACGGTAGCACGGATCCGAGTGGTCCAATTTTCAATGATTCTGCCGCATAGATCCGGCTGAATTTGAGCGATGGCCTGGGTTATGTTGACTTTAAGGGCATCGGTCGATTGCTGCTTATTGGCATAGACCTGCGACTTCAAAAAACCCCACAAGAAAAAGTCTAGGGGGTCAAATCGCACGATCTTGGTGGTCAATTCACGTCACCTCTACGAGAGATAACCATACCCTCAAATCGTTCATGCAGAATGTCCATCGTGGCCTCCGCTGTGTGGCACGTAGCCCCGTCCTGCTGGAACCACATGTCGTCCACGTCCATATCGTTCAATTTGGGCCAAAAGAAATTGGTTATTATCGTTCTGTAGCGCTCGCCATTGACGGTGATGGCCTCACCAACGTCGTTTTCGAAAAAGTACGGACCAATGACGCCGCCGGCCCAAAATCCGCACCAAACAGTAACTTTTTGTGGATGCATTACTACCTGTTGTGGGTACGAACCTCGTGTGGGTTGGCGTCGTGCCATATACGGCAATTATGCTTGTTAATATAGCCATTCATCCAAAAATGCACCTCGTCGCTAAAGATGATTTTTCGGCCAAAATTGGGGTCCTCTTCCAAATGCTCCAAAGCTCAGTCAGCGAACAAACGGCGTTGTTTATGGTCATTAACTTTCAGCTCCTGGGCCAGTTGGATCTTGTACGGGTGCAGACCCAAGTCCCGACGCAAAATTCGTCAAGTTGAAGTCTGCAAAAGGCCGAGTTCTTGTGCACGGCGAGGAATTGACTGCCTCGGGTTCTCCTGCACACTTTCACTTATAGCGGCGATGTTCTCGGCCGATCTGGCGTTCCTTTGACGTACGGGTGTTGGCTGATCGTTTACCGAACGGTCGTCTCGAATTTGGCCACCAAACGTTGGAGAGTCGACTTTGAAGGGTTACCGCGTCTGCCGTAAAATAGGCGCAACGCGCGCAACGTTTGCACTAACGAACAATCATTTTGATAATAAAGTTTTATCATTTGGACGTGCTGCTCAATCGTGTAACTTGTCATGGTGATTTGGCATCAGTGACTGAATAATAAACAACAGGTTAGACAGACGCCGCCAAAACAACATGGCCGCCACAGGCTGCCAATATCGACCCGCACCAATTGAAAAACCCTGTAGTTCTCCATCCGGACGAGATATTAAGGGGCCTAATTGAAGAATTTGCTAACATCGTGGACAGTCATGCAGTACACCGAGAGTTGTCTCGACGAAAGAAAACATCCGACGAATCATATCAAGCATATATCTACAAAATGCTCGAGACTGCTGCATAAGCTGATGTTGATACACAATCGGTGATTCAATATATTATAGAGGGCATTCCAGACGATGCAGTTAATAAGACGGTGTTACACGGAACTAAAACGATACGGGGATTAAAAGAAATATTCATCCAATATGAAGCTGTAAAAAGGGAAGCAGAATCAAAGACAAAACAACCCAAATCAGACGAGAAGAAGAAGACGATCCGAGGGGAAGCGAGTTCAGCGGAGACGAAGAGATGTTTCAACTGTGGCAGTAAAGATCATTTAGGTAAAGTGTGCCCGACGAAAGACAAAGGTGCCAAGTGCTTTAAGTGTAATCTGTACGGGCATATAGCTAAAACATGTAAAGGACCAGCCGGTGCACCAAAAGAAGCAGCGTGTACGATTGCTAAGAACTCGCAGCAAAAACAGGTGAAACCAATAGAAATTGAAAATCAATGTTTTGTTAGCATTATAGACACTGGTAGTAATTTAAGCTTAGTCAATTTAGATTGTTATAAGAAGATAGGTTGTCCAACATTGAACAACAAAATCAATTTTGACGGCTTAGGCGCACTAGATAACAGTACACATGGCTCTTTTACCATAGATGTTGTTATAGACGGCGAGAAGCATAAAATCGTATTTCATGTCGTAGATAACGAGATAATGAAACATACAGTCTTCATCGGCGCTGACTTTCTGAATTTAGTGGAATTACGTTCAATAAAAGGTCACGTGACGATTAAAATGATTCTCGAAAAATCAATTCATGCAAACAGTTCGGACATGCCCGAAGTATTGAAGTCGACGTAGTAGAGATCGCAGATCCATTTGATTTCTCATATATCTCTGATAAAGCTGCCCGACAGGAAGTAGAAAATATAGCAAGAAGTTATGAACCTAAGAAAACACGCGAAACCGGTACGAAAATGACGATCATTTTAAAAGATGATATTCCAGTTCATCAAAAACCGCGCAGATTATCCTTATCAGAACAAGAGGAAGTCGATAACCAATTGAGAACGTGGTTAGAA
Source organism: Harpegnathos saltator (assembly GCF_003227715.2). NCBI lineage: Eukaryota > Metazoa > Arthropoda > Insecta > Hymenoptera > Formicidae > Harpegnathos > Harpegnathos saltator. The sequence goes on from NW_020230216.1 coordinate 639,522, forward strand.
AACAGTATCATAAGATCCTCTGATTCCGATTATGCAAGTCCAGTTATTTTAATTAAAAAAAAAGCGGCGATACAAGAATCTGTGTGGACTTCCGAAAATTAAATAAGAAAATTATAAAAGACCATTATCCGTTACCGCGAATCGATGATCAATTGGACCGGTTACAAGGTGCCACCATTTTTTGTACAATTGATCTAAGAAATGGATTCTTCCATGTTGAAGTAGCTGAGGAAAGTAGGAAACATACTTTTTTCGTTGTTCCAACGGGTCATTATGAATTTATACGGATGCCTTTTGGATTGTGCAATGTTCCTGCAGTAATTCAAAAGTTTATAAACGCTGTTTTTCAAGATTTGATTTTTAAAGGAATTGTGCTAACTTATATGGACGATCTAATCGTTCTTTCACCAAATATTAAGCAGGCAATTGATAATCTGTAATTAGTTATGGAAGTGTCGAGGAGTGAGTCCCAGATGCGCACAGAATAAAACGGACACAACAGGTTGAATGAAACAGACACAGTGACAAACGGACACAGTAAGAAAAGGACACAGTAACAAACGGACACAGTGACAACCGGACACAGTAACAAACGCACACAGTAGGAAACGGACACATGGTGGTTGCAATCGGACACAGTGACAATTGGACACAATAGGAAACGGACACATGGTGGTTGCAATCGGACATAGTAAGAAACGGACACAGTGACATTCGGACACAGTAACAAACGGACACAGTAGGAAACGGACACACGGTGGTTGCAATCGGACACAGTGAGAAACGGACACAGTAAGAAACGGACACAGTGACAATCGGACACAGTAACAAACGGACACAGTAGGAAACGGACACACGGTAGTTGCAATCGGACACAGTGAGAAACGGACACAGTGAGAAACGGACACAGTAAGAAACGGACACAGTGACAATCGGACACAGTAACAAACGGACACAGTAACAAACGGACACAGTAAGAGACGGACACAGTGAGAATCGGACACAGAAAAATGGACACAACATGAAACGGACACAGCAGGAAACGGACACATTGTGGTTGCAATCGGACACAGTGAGGAACGGACACAGTGAGAAACGGACATAGTAAGAAACGGACACAGTGACAATCGGATACAGTAACAAACGGATATAGTAGGAAACGGACACACGGTGGTTGCAATCGGACACAGTAAGAAACGGATACGGTGAGAATCGGACACAGAAAAATGGACACAACATGAAACGGACACAGCAGGAAACGGACACACGGTGGTTGCAATCGGACACAGTGAGAAACGGACACAGGAAGAAACGGACACAATGACAATCGGACACAGTAACAAACGGACACAATAGAAAACGGACACAGTAGGAAACGGACACAATAAGAAACGAGGTACGAAAAAAGTGAAAAAAAAGTAAAATCTGATCATACGTGCATTATTTATGTGTATTATTGCTGAATCGACTCATCTTTTCATACTGTGCAGTCACTTCTGCACTTGTGCAGATTGTTCTAGTTAAATCATACAAGATAGTGATGATGTTAAAACTTGTTCAATTTGCAAAGCACAAATTTCATCGGTGTACAAAATATTGGGTGAGTGCAAAAGTTCGTGCGGAGTTTGTGAGTAAAAGTCACACAGTGATTAGGCAAACAAAAATCTTTATTCAATCAATGATATATTCTCCATCGTTTTCTATAATCTTTTCCCAACGTTTTGGCAGCATACGGATGCTTCGATCATAAAAACTGCGCGGTTTAGATTCGAAGAACGAAGAGACGCCGTTTTTTAAGGCCTCCAAAGAGTCAAAGTTTTTTCCATTTAAATAATTTTGCAATGACCGGAACAAATGATAGTCAGATGGTGCGATATCAGGAGAATATGGTGGATGCGTTAAGACATCCCATTTCAGACTCTTCAGTTTGCGCAGCGTCTTTTTCGAAACGTGTGGTCTGGCGTTATCGTGATGAAAGACGACTCCCTTGCGATTTGACAAAATCGGACGTTTCTCTTTTATTTCTCGATTCAGATTGGTTAATTGGCGACAGTACTTGTCCGAATCAATCGTTTCGCCAGCGGGGAGAAGCTCGAAATAGATTATGCCCTTGCAATCCCACCAAACAGAGAGCATCACCTTCATCGGGTGCAAACTGGCCTTTGGCATTGCGTCACCATGCTCACCTGATTGTTTCCATGTCCGTTTGCGCTGAACATTGTTGTAGAGGACCCATTTCTCATCGCCCGTCACTAGTCGATCCAAAAACGACTCGTTATTGAGCCGCCCGAGTAAAGAAACGGCTGCAGAAATTCGCTTGATTTTGTTCTTCTCGGTCAGCAAATGGGACACCCATATATCGAGCTTCAAATCGAATCCCATCTTTTTTAAACGCCAAAAAACGGTTGATCGGTCAACGTTTAGTGCTGTAGCAACTTCTTCTGTTGAAATTCGCGGATTATTGAGCACTAAAGTACGCAAAACATCGTCATCAATGTCAGAAGGTCGACCAGAGCGTGGCTCGTCTTCAAGGTTAAATTCTCCGCGCCGAAATTTAGCAAACCATTTTTCCACAGTTCGTTTAGCTGGTGCTTCATCCTGATAAACATCCTGAATGTTTTTTACGGCTGCGGCAACGTTTATTCCCTTCCGAAACTCGTAAAGCATAACATGCCGTAAATGCACCTTATCGATACTCATTTTTAAAGTGATATTTCTCGAAGCAGTTTGTATGAAAACAAATGATTTTTTTTTTAATAACAGCTGAAGACGTCACCTTTCCAACGTTATATAATATGTAGATGGAAGTATTAATGACAACACTTTACGACGCTTATAACTCCATCTATTGAAACTCCGCACGAACTTTTGCACTCACCCAATATATATGTCATAAACATGTCTTACTTTTATTTGAAGTGTATAAAAATATTTAGAATTGTCAGCATCTTTTTTAATACATATTTTTTATGACGTTTATCGCACACGTATTCTAAGACAGTCGATTTGTTGTCAATATAACAATATTATATATGTTAAGCATTACGTACTGAAATGTATTATAGACTAAAGCTGTATGCAAGATTAGGTTGAAAGTATTTATTGCTAATTTCTCACAATACTTTAAGGTGAATTATATAAAAATTACTTATATGCTAATATTCAAAGTTATTTTCTTTAATAATATATATTATAAACATTTCCGAAACAATGTGTGTTACATAATTACATAACAATTACATAACAAGCCAACAAAAGAACAGTAGGAAGCACGCATACTAAAATATAACGTATATCTTAAAATATATATGGTTATTTTTATCTGCAACGACTGCAAGGACGTGTTTTCCGTTTTCGTGTAATCTGCAACATTATGTAAATGTTTCAATGTGTAAATATTATATATGTCGATAATGAGTAACGTTTCAATGTATACTTACTTTTGATGGAATAGTGTTTTCAATAAACGCTAATGGTTGCTGACTATTCTTAATATATTTTTCGCAGTCTTGACGTGTGAGCTTTATTAGAGTAATCCTAGGTTCTAATAGATTTATTGGGATATCTTTGGGATCTGTATTGGGATCTGTAGTAACTTGTATTTTTTTTTCACAATTTTTTCCAGTATTGTCTATCAAAGATATATTTGGAATATTTTCGTTTCCTGAAGCGTGAGGCAAGTTAATAAGAATGTAAGTCAGACATACATAATACAGTTAATACTAACATTGCATATTTATATGTTATTCATAATAAACAGTTTCAGGTAGTCCGATAAATAATTCCTCTTCATAATTTTTGTCATTTTCATTTTGCAAAGATATGTCTAATACATTTTCCTTCTCTAGAGCATGATAAAGATAGTTATCTTTCTAAAAATAATTGTTAGTAAAATATAAAAATTATTATTAATACTAACCTTGCATATGTACGTGTTCTTGATGTAGAATGTTTTTAGATATTCCGATAAATATTCGCAAAAATTGTTCAATGGGTAACCTTGAAAAATATTTTTATATAACGTTATATATATATATATATATATATATATATATACATGTGTGTGCTTGTGTGTTCTACTAATGTTAGAGAATAATTATTTTTTGACGGGGCCTAATATTCATCTTATACAGGATGCTAAATTTCAAACGTAACAGATAAAAAATTTTGAAAACTATGAAAGGTATTGAAAAAACTAAAACACGTTTTCCATGATTTCGAAGGGGAAAGAGAATGGCATTATCAGTTTTTTATTTGGAGGGCATTTTCAAGGTCAGTTGAAGGTCAACTTAATTTTTTAAAATAGAAAGTCCAATTTTTTATTATATCTTTTTTTTATACCAATTAATTTTGACAACTTTTGTCTGAAACATTTCTTTATTTGCCTAATATTTTTTTAAATATTTGAGGAAAATTTTTTGAGGTAACTTTTTCAACATTAACTTACGGTTTCTCGCTAACTATTCGTCGAAAGAAAAAATAGTATTAGACTTTTTTACTTTATTTACTATCGAGAATATAATACTATAATAGTGCCCTAACTTTTGTTAATTTAATAATTTGAAATTTCCAAAGGTCGATAAGTTAACAAAAGTTAGGGCGCTATTATAGTATTATATTTTTGATAGTAATTAAAGTAAAAAAGCCTAATACTATTTTTTCTTTTGGCGAATAGTTAACGAGATACCGTAAGTTAAATGTTGAAAAAGTTACCTCAAAAAGTTTTCCGCAAATATTTAAAAAAATATTAGGCAGATAAAGAAATGTTTCAGACAAAAGTTGTTAAAATTAATTGGTATAAAAAGGAGATATAATAAAAATTGGATTTTTTATTTTAAAAAATTAAGTTGACTTTCAACTGACCTTGAAAATGCCCTCCAAATAAAAAACTGATAATGCCATTCTCTTTCCCCTTCGAAATTATGGAAAACGTGTTTTAGTTGTTTCAATATCTTTCATAGTTTTCAAAATTTTTTATCTGTTACGTTTGAAATTTAGCATCCTAAGATGAATATTAGGCCCCATCAAAAAAGAATTATTCTCTAACATTAGTAGAACGCACAAGCACACACACATGTATATATATATATATATATATATATATATATATATATAACGTTATATAAAAATATTTTTCAAGGTTACCCATTGAACAATTTTTGCGAATATTTATCGGAAATATCTAAAAAACATTCTACATCAAGATACAACGTACATATGCAAGTTAGTATTAATAATAATTTTTATATTTTACTAACAATTATTTTTAGAAAGATAACTATCTTTATCATGCTCTAGAGAAGGAAAATGTATTAGACATATCTTTGCAAAATGAAAATGACAAAAATTATGAAGAGGAATTATTTATCGGACTACCTGAAACTGTTTGTTATGAACAACATATAAATATGCAAAGTTAGTATTAACTGTATTACGTATGTCTGACTTACATTCTTATTAACTTGCCTTATCACGCTTCAGGAAACGAAAATATTCCAAATATATCTTTGATAGACAATGCTGGAAAAAATTGTGAAGAAAAAATACAAGTTACTACAGATCCCAATACAGATCCCAAAGATATCCCAATAAATCTATTAGAACTTAGGATTACTCTAATAAAGCTCACACGTCAAGACTGCAAAAAATATATTAAGAATAGTCAGCAACCATTAGCATTTATTGAAAACACTATTCCATCAAAAGTAAGTATACATTGAAACGTTACTCACTATCGACATATATAATATTTACACATTGAAACATTTACATAATGTTCCAGATTACACGAAGACGGAAGGCACGTCAACCTTGCAGTCGTTGCAGATAAAAATAACCATATATATTTTAAGATATACGTTATATTTTAGTATGCGTGCTTCCTATTGTTCTTTTGTTGGCTTGTTATGTAATTGTTATGTAATTATGTAACACACATTGTTTCGGAAATGTTTATAATACATATTATTAAAGAAAATAACTTTGAATATTAGCATATAAGTAATTTTTATATAATTCACCTTAAAGTATTGTGAGAAATTAGCAATAAATACTTTCAACCTAATCTTGCATACAGCCTTAGTCTATAATACATTTCAGTACGTAATGCTTAACATATATAATATTGTTATATTGACAACAAATCGACTGTCTTAGAATATGTGTGCGATAAACGTCATAAAGAATATGTATTAAAAAAGATGCTGACAATTATAAATATTTTCATACACTTCAAATAAAAGTAAGACATGTTTATGGCATATATATTTTGTACACCGATGAAATTTGTGCTTTGCAAATTGAACAAGTTTTAACATTATCACTATCTTGCATGATTTAACTAGAACAATCTGCACGAGTGCAGAAGTGACTGCACAGTATGAAAAGATGAGTCGATTCAGCAATAATACACATAAATAATGCACGTACGATCAGATTTTACTTATCCTTCACTTTTTTCGCACCCCGTTTTCTATTGTGTCCGTTTCCTACTGTGTTCGTTTTTTATTGTATCCGTTTGTTACTATGTCCGATTGTCATTGTGTCCGTTTCTTCCTATGTCCGTTTCTTACTGTCTCCGATTGCAACCACAGTGTGTCCGTTTCCTGCTGTGTCCGTTTCATGTTGTGTCCATTTTTCTGTGTCCGATTCTCACTGTGTCTGTTTCTTACTGTGTCCGTTTCTCACTGTGTCCGATTGCAACCACCGTGTGTCCGTTACCTACTGTGTCCGTTTGTTACTGTGTCCGATTGTCACTGTGTCCGTTTCTTACTGTGTCCGTTTCTCACTGTGTCCGTTTCTCACTGTGTCCGATTGCAACCACAGTGTGTCCGTTTCCTGCTGTGTCCGTTTCATGTTGTGTCCATTTTTCTGTGTCCGATTCTCACTGTGTCCGTTTCTTACTGTGTCCGTTTCTCACTGTGTCCGATTGCAATCACCGTGTGTCCGTTTTCTACTGTGTCCGTTTGTTACTGTGTCCGAATGTCACTGTGTCCGTTTCTTACTGTGTCCGTTTCTCACTGTGTCCGATTGCAACCACCATGTGTCCGTTTCCTACTGTGTCCGTTTGTTACTGTGTCCGGTTGTCACTGTGTCCGTTTCTTACTGTGTCCTTTTCTTATTGTGTCCGTTTGTCACTGTGTCTGATTCATTCAACCTGCTGTGTCCGTTTTATTCTGTACGCATCTGGGACGCTCCCTTGCAATATCATTCGTTCGTGTCTCGTGTCCCATTCTGGCCGTTTTTCGAGCAATGCAGGGTTCAAATTGATTAGTTGTTGTCGGTAGCGATGTCCATTGACAGTTTCGCCCGGTTTCAGCAGCTCTTAGTACACGATTCCTTTCTGATCCCATCAAATACAGAGCATTGTCTTCTTTCCGAAGCGATCTGGCCGTGCCGTCGATGTTGATACTGCGCCAGGTGAAAGCCACGATTTTTTGCGTTTGGGATTCTCGAAATATATCCACTTCTCATCGCCAATAACAATTCAATGTAGGAAACTCTTTCATGCTGCAAAGCAAAATTTCGGAAGTAGCTCTTCAATTTTTCATCTGTCTCTCAGTCAACTCATGCGGCATCCATTTTCCTTCCTCTTGAATTTTTCCCATGGCATGTAAACATTTGGAAATACCTTGACAAGTCATGTTTAATGCCTCCGCAAGTTGATCTTGTGTTTGTGTTTGCGTATCATCTTCATTCAATAACGCTTGCAGATCGGCGTCCTCAATTGTTTTTGGTCTTCCGGAGCGCTCCTTGTCCTCAGTGTCGAAATCGCCACTTCTGAAGCGTTTAAACCAATCTTCACAGGTAGTTTTCGATAGTACATGTTCGCCGTAGACCTCGTCAAGCAAACGTGCTTCAGCTGCACTTTTTTTCAAGTTAAAGCAGAATAGCAAAGCTTCCCGCAAATGCAGTTTATTTGGCACAAAACTCGACATCTTCGTTGTTAGGAAAAATATTTTTGCGTTGCGATATGTGTTGGTATTACGACTGGTTATTGTTAACAGATGTCCAAGCTATAAAAAGAACACAACTTCAGACATGTATGTCGTTAGCGCGATCCAAGTGTGAAACCCGGAAACCCGGAAATTTGCACACCTATTTATTCATATGGTTAGCATTTAGATCTTGGACAAAATTAAGTAGACAAATAGAAAATTTTGTATTCAAAGTGGAACAATATAAGCAAACATTGAGCTTTACCTAATATGTGATGTTATTGTCACCTGAGTGTACGTTAATCCTTGTACCAGTACAATCAAAATTAATAAACAGACATGTCTAAGCAAAGAAAAGAGTTTTCCGTTCATCTGCGAAATCTAATTATTTCAGACTGTAAAAATAAGCTACATAAATTATTGTAAAATAGTCGAAAAAAATGAAGTTTCGAAAAACGCAGTTCATAAAATTTATGCAAAATATTTACAACATAATGTCGAAAATGTACATGGTCGAGAATGGAGATGTAACACGAGTGCATACGATGGCAAAAGAATTGTGAAAAAAGCTCAACGTAACTCATCGACAACGTCACGAAACATTGTTGAACAACTTCAAATCCAAACATATCTTCAAGAACTATGAGACGAAAATAAAAGAGGTGGGTTTAAAGAGTTGTGTAAGTAACCATACATTAATAAAGTGCATAAAAAGAAATATTTAGCTGTTGCAAAAAACTATGTAAATAAGCCATTATTATTTTGGAAACAAATAATATGGAACGATGAAAGTAAATTTGAATTATTGAATAAAAAGAGAGCACACGTGTGGAGGAAGCCGAATGAAACTCTAAAGAAGCAATATGTTGTACCAACAATCAAGTAAAGATGGGGTGCAATAATGATATGGGCTTGTTTTTCGTGATATGAGATTGGAAATTTAGTAGTTATAGATGGAATCATGAATGCTGATAAATTGTGACATTTTAAATGAAAATATTGATAGTGATAAATATTCATATTTTAAATGAAAACTTAGAAGAATCAATTCTAAAAATGGATTTCGATAGGGAATGGATGTTTCAGCAAGACAATGATCCAAAGCACACAGCAAAAGAAACGAAACAATTTTTCCAGAATTGTAAAATAGAAGTTCCTGAATGGTCTCCACAAAGTCCGGACCTTAACCCGATAGAAAATTTATGGAGTTTATTGGGTGCAGAGATTCTATTAGAAAAACGCAATAATAAAGAAGAGTTTTTAAATGAATTGCAACTAAAATTTCAAAGAATTAATAAATATTATCTGGAAAAACTTGTTAAAAATATGCCACGACGTTTACAAGCAGTAATAAAAGCAAAAGGCTACAATACAAAGTATTAATACTTGTTTTGTATAAAGTGTCCACTTAATTTTGACCATGTGCAGTTTTATGTTATTATCATTAATCAATATAAATTATTATTTGTTACAATTGGTTTCCTTTATATTTTGTCAAATTATACTCCGTTAATTTAAATAAGCAATAAAGGTTTGATTTTTTCACATTATTAGTTAAATTAAATTAACCTTTTGTTATTTATCTCAGATACCTGTCCACTTAATTTTATTCACGACTGTATATTGGGAGTACAAATTAGTTCGGTCCGTTTTTTGTGTTAAAAAATGTATTTATTTCAAAACAAAATAAATGAACAGATCAATTAAAGTATTTTCCATCGCTGGCTATTACTTTCTCCTATTTCTCAGGCAATTTTCGAATTCCATCTCGAAAAAATGACTCGTCTTTTGAGGCGATCCAAGTTTGGAGCCAATTTTCGATTTCTGCAAAAGAAGTGAACCGGTGACCTGCCAAATCGCGCTACATCCTTCGGAACAACCAGTAATCAGAAGGAGCAATGTCCGGAGAATACGGCGGGTGCGGTAAAACATCCCATTTGAGCATTTCCAAGTATATTTTTACGACTTTTGCGACATGAGGCCGAGCGTTGTCATGAAGAAGAATAACTTTATCATGTCTTTGCTCGTATTCCGACGTTTTTCTTGCAATGCACAGCTCAAACGAATCAATTGTAGCCGATACCGATCGCCCGTAATGGGATCTCCAGGTTTCAGCAGCTCATAGTAAACAACACCCTTTTGGTCCCACCAGATACAGAGCATGATCTTCGAATCATGTATGTTCGGCTTTGGTGTTGATGTTGAGGTCGATGGCAACAATTGACCGGGCTTGGCGTATTATTTTTTCTTCTTGGGGTTGTCGTAGAATATCCACTTCTCATCTCCAGTTACAATCCGATGCAAAAAACCTTTTCCTTGTTGCCTTTGAATCAGCTGCTCGCAAGTGAAAAATCGCCTTTCAACGTCTCTCGGTTTCAGTTTTTAATCTAACAAAATTTCTTTGTTTTTGAATAAATCCCATGTCTCTCAATCGTACGGAAACGGCTTGTTGAGTCACTCCCAATGATTCTGCAAGCTCCTCTTGCCTTTGACTCTGATCTTCTTCGAGTAATGCCTCTAATTCTTTGTCCTCGAATTCTTTTGGCTGTCCAGAGCGAGGCTTGTCTTCGACGCTGAAATCTCCATCCTTGAAACGTCGAAACCATTCCCTACATGATTTATCAGTTGGAGCAGCGTCACCATAAACTTCAACAAGCATTGGATGGGCTTCAGCTGCACTTTTCTTCCAATTAAAGCAGAAAATTAAAACCCCCCGCAAATGCTGCTTGGTTAACACAAAATTCGACATTTTCAACACTGTAAAAAGCAAGATTTTTGTGTGAAACTCAAAGCGATATAAACTGAATATTATTGGCAGATGTCTAACCTCTCTGAAACCGCCGAAATCGGCAATTACTATGAACCATTCATAACAGCCGGAACCATCTTTTGAAAATGGATCGAACTAATTTGTACACCCAATATTATATTAATAGTTCGTGCGTAAAATGGTTATGAGAAAGAATTCATAAAGGGATTTAGGAAAAATCGATGATTTTCACACCTTTTTAGCCACCATATTGAAGATTATGTACGAGGGTTATCCCAAAAGTAATGCACAGTTGGCTCTAACTCAAAAAATATTTATTGAAGAAGATACAAGTGATTACAGGCCTTCAATATAATCTCCTCCTTTATCAATGCACGTTTGCTAGCGGCGCGGAAGTGCTTGAATTCCGTTCAGCGTCCCGTTCTCATTGAGCATCCGAATCTGGCGGTTCACTTCTCTTCGGAGCACTTCCAGCATCGGAAAACGCACCCCCCGAAGGGGTTCCTTCATCTTGGGAAAGAGATCGAAGTTAGGTGGGTTCAGATCAGGACTATAAGCTGGGTGACGGAACCGTTCCCAGCCTTTTTTTTCGAGAAGCTCGATGACCGGTGCACCGATGTGCGGGCGTGCATTATCGTGCAAAATCAACACACCACTTTGCAACATTTCTGGACGCAGTTTACGGATTTTTGGGCGCAAGACATTCTGAAGAAAATTTTTGTAGTACGCTCCAGTGACACTAATACCCCTCGGAACTCGATTTGTGGCGATTACGCCCTGTTTATCGTAGGCAAAGATCATCATTTCTTTCATTTCCGACTGTTGGCGACGAACTTTTTGTGCTCTCGGCGAACCTGGACTCTTCCAAACGTCGCTCTGAGACTTCAGTTCAGACTCGAGTCACGTATCCAGGTTTCATCAATTGCGATCGAGGAAGGTTTCACCTTCATTTTCATAACAAGCAAGCAATTCGTGCGCAATTTCCGAACGTGTTGCTTTTTGTTCGGCTGACAAGAAGTGTGGTACCCACCGCGCCGCCTCCTTTCGTTTGCCTAGCACCTGTGTTAAAATGCGATGCGCGCTCGTTTTCGAGATTCCTGTCTCCGCCTCGATTTCTCTTACTGTGATTCTCCGGTCTTCGTCGAGCAACGTTGCAATGATTGAAGCGTTTGTGTTGTCAGCTGTTACAGTAGACGGCCGCCCCGCACACGGATCGTCTTCGATGGTTATTCGACCTTCACGAAACTTCGTGTGCCACCTCTGTATTGTGTTACGATTCACAGTAAACCTTCCACACGCTTCTTTTAACGCGGCATGAATTTCGGGCACTTTTTTACCGCGCACTGTTTCGATGCGAATATACGCACGTTACTCTGTTGCTGAAATCCGACGCACAGTGGTGCCTAGGCCTTACACAGTCTGTCCCAGATCCAATGAGATTGGTCTAAAAAAAAATACAAAGCGTTTATTATTTTGATTTTTTATTCTTGTTTATTCAAAATAGTCTCCTTCTGAGTCAATACAGCGCTGGAAACGTTCAACAAATTTTTCGAAACATTTTTTATACTCATCGCTGGAATGGCCTTTAGTATGACGGTCGAAGTCTTTTGGATGACCGGGATGGTATCGAAACGATTTCCTTTCATTGCCAATTTCAGTTTGGGAAATAGCCAGAAGTTGCACGGAGCCAAATCAGGTGAATACGGTGGATGATCGATAACAATGATGTCTTTGCAATGCTGAACTCTCCAATCTTTTTGGTCGTCTGTCAGAGTGTGTGGCACAAAACGCGCACAGACCTTCCGTTTGCCCAAATCTTCGGTCAAAATTCGATAGATTGTGCTTTTCGGTATCCCAGTTTCCTCTTCGATAAGTCTCGCAGACACACAGCGGTCGCTTCGAAGAATTTCTTTGACTTTCTCGATGTTTTCTTCATTGCAAGTGGTTTTTGGCGGCGGTGCTCGGTCATCGTCTGCAAGGTCCTCACGACCGTCACGGAATCGGCCAAACCAACGGAAAACCTGTGCACGGGACATGCATTCATCCCCGTACACATTTTTTAGCGTTTCGTACGTTTCTGCACCACTTTTACCCAATTTAAAACAGAATTTAATATTCGCTCTTTGTTCCATGTTAGTTTTTCGACCGACGTACACAAAGTGACTTTACATAAAATGTCAAACCACAGTGAAATATCAACCGAATTCGCTCAAATTTTGAGGTTAAGTAGATGAAGGGTAGAACATTCACCTACCATCATTCACTCATAAATGTCGCTGCGCTAAGAACTTTGATGTAACCAGTCTCATCGTATCTGGGACAGACTGTGTATTTTGAGGACAAAACCTCATATCTTTAAAAATATAGAAGATACGAAAAAACGTTTCAGAGAAAAGTTGTATCATATTAAGGGGGACATGATGCTGACATTTGTTTGACGTTGCAATGACCTCGAAAACCACTGCCAAGGTTAACTTTAAGTTTTTGAGTGGCAACCGGTATTTTTTATTACTTTTTTGTAGCTAACGTCGAGACGTTTTCAAAACACTACCTACTTGTGTCATTTGCATAAGCCATTTCCGAAATATGAAGCTTTGAATTTAACATAGAACACCGCGGTTACGGTTGCAGTCAAATAAGCAGCACGTAATTTATAAAGGACAATTTAGTGATAGTATCTACTGTTCAAAAGTAGACATGTAAAAGTTGGTAAAGATTCAGGAATATTGTTAGAATTTTTTCACTTTATATAACCCCAAGCTCGGTTGCATTAATATATCAGAACTTTTTATCTGTACGATGCTGGACGGAACAGTTTTCACATATAGTTGAAATAATAATTTCTTTCAACATTCCTCAAAGTTTCGCGTCCATCCGAATCCATCCGCAATAGATATTAGAAATAAAATGTAATTAAATCAAAGAAATGTATTTTTTGCTTCTAATTGCTGAATGGAGAAAAATATTTCTGACAATAATTGTAAGATTTCGAGGAGATTATAAGATGGTAGTAAAAAAAACATGGTAGTAAAAAAACATGGTAATAAAATAACAGTTTTTTCCACTTTGTATACGTTTTTACCTTACTTGCTCTGGGATTTATTTCCACAATTGATATTTAATATTTCCAATGTATACTTAAATATTTCAGAACATTTTCAAGCTTGTTCAACGTTACGATGAAAACAAAAATATTTGACAAATGGTAGATGACAAAGTATGCCAAGCTTTTGTCAGAAACATTTTTCTCGATTCAGCAATTTAGAAACAAAAAATACATTTCTTTGATTTTATTACATTTAATTTCTAATATTTATTGCGGATGGATTCGGATGGACGCGAAACTTTGAGGAATGTTGAAAGAAATTATTATTTTAACTATACAGGGTGCACGATTTATCTGAAGACATTGAAATAGCTCGAGAACTATGCATTGGATAAAAAAAAGTGGTGAATGAAAGTTGTTAGTCTCGAAGGGAGACATCCAATGATACCAAACTCGACCTCCCACCCCACCTGGGGGTGGGGGTTGGGGGCAACTTTGAAATCTTAAATGGAAACCCCCATTTTTCATTGCAGATACGGATTCTACGCCACAAAATACGTAAGTTTTGTCCGAAACTTTTTTTTTTATTCGTGATAGATGGCGCTGTAATCGCAAAAAATTATATTTTCCGCAATTCTCCAGAAATGATCATTGGATTGAGAAATAAAAAATACCTGTTCAATATTTTTAAAGAACATAATAAAAGTTATTCCCCCCATCCTCTCGGGGTAGGGTGGGTGGTAACGTTCAAATCTCAAATGAGAACCCGAATCGAAGAGGGAACTGCTCGATGCGCCACTGTGGGTGTATGGCGAACTACGGCTTATTATAAAAGGCAGTACAATGCTATCTATCATGAATGAAAAAAATTGTTTCAATAAAAATTTCACGTACAATCTAATTCTGCAATGAAAAATGTGGGTCCCCAATAACTTTTATTATGTTCTTTAAAAATATTGAACAGGTATTTTTATTTCTCAATCCAATGATCATTACTGGAGAATTGCGGAAAATATAATTTTTTGCGATTACAGCGCCATCTATCACAAATCAAAAAAAAAGTTTCGGACAAAATTTACGTATTTTGTGGCGTAGAATCCGTATCTGCAATAAAAAATGGGGGTTTCCATTTAAGATTTCAAAGTTGCCCCCAACCCTCACCCCCAGGGGGTGGGGTGGGAGGTCGAGTTTGGTATCATTGGATGTCCCCCTTCGAGACTAACAACTTTCATTAACTACTTTTTTTTATCCAATGCATAATTCTCGAGATATTTCAATGTCTTCAGATAAATCGTGCACCCTGTATGTGAAAACTGTTCCGTCCGTCGGCATCGTACAGATAAAAAGTTCTGATATATTAATGCAACCCAGTTTGCGGTTATATGAAGTGAAAAAATTTTAACAATATTCCTGAATCTTTACCAACTTTTACATGTCTACTTTTGAACAGTAAATACTATCACTAAACTGTCCTTTATAAATTATGTGCTGTTTACTTGTTATTTGACTGCAATCGTAACCGCGGTGTTCTGTGTTAAATTCAAAGCTTCATATTTCGGAAATGGCTTATACAAATGACACAAGTAGGTAGTGTTTTGAAAACATCTCAACGTTAGCTATAAAAAGATGTGATAAAAAATACCAGTTGTCGCTCAAAAATTTAAAGTTAACCTTGGCAGTGGTTTTCGGGGTTATTATAAAGTCAAACAAATGTCAGCATCATATGTCTCCCTTAATATGATACAACTTTTGTCTGAAACTTTTTTCGTATCTTCTATATTTTTGAAGATATTAAGTTTTGTCCGCAAAATAAGGCCTAGGCACCACTGTGCGACGGACTGTTCTCATTGTCTTTCCGAATTTTTGGCATTTTCCCTTTAAACGAATCCCACTACCATATGATACCAACGTGCTCTTGAGACTTCAATCTACACACTGACGCTTTGATCAGCTGTCTACGTTGCCTACAACGCCCGCTAGAGCGTGCTGTGCATTACTTTTGGGACAACCCTCGTATTTGATCGAAAATCAATTGCGAATATCAATCTCATTATTTTTAGTGATAATAAGCTGTTATTTATCCGAAATTTACGAATAATTGTGGAAAAAATATGATAGTTCGTAAATTTTTGCGATTTTGCCGCCATTTTCAAATAGAAATGACAATTTCAACAAACTTAAAAAATATATCCTTAAGGTACAGCTATTATGTGCACCAATAATTGCGAAAAAAGTTGGAGTTTCATATTATATCGATATGAAAAAAATATTGAAAAAGAATTGTTTTCGATTTCTTCGCATTCTTTGATTTAAAAGTCGCCATAGCTTTTTCAGACTTCATTTTACACAAATTCTAATGAGAAATTCTGAAAGAGTAAAATTTTAATGTAAAAAATGATATTTTTTAATTCTTTTTCAGATCTTTAACCCTTAGACCGCTGGGATTTAAAAAATAAATAAATGTCCTTATACCCATAAAAACTAGTACTAAAACACCTCCACATATTGCTTAAATATGAACTGATATATTCCAATCAACGGATGATGCCATATGGCGTCATACCAGTGGTAAAAAATATAGAGCATTATAAAAATTTCAATTTTTTAAAAACAGTTTTCTCTGGGTCTTTGAAATTATTTATTGCATTTATTGAGTTTTATAAGATATAAAATAATAATAACAATAGAAAAATTTCCATTTTTTAATTTTTTTAGCTTCTTATGTGTTTTTTTTGTTATTTACGTTATGCACAAGTAATTCCTTTTTACCATGCATCTGTATATTTTTGTGGTTTTTGCGACTATAAAGACGTCTTTGACTGTGTACAAGTGTGCATTCGTGTTTGTGTAGTCAAGGTGAGGGTGAGAGTATGGTGGCTATGTGGATGTTCGCTTTTAGCGTTACCCGGAATCAACGTCGTGGATGTGACGGACATCTGATTCCACGTGTGTGTGTGTGTACATACCTTTATTACACATACAGACATCATGCCTATGTAAATTCATCATTTAAACAATTATATTATACATATTAATTATGACGCTATATAGCGTCATTCCGGCGGTCTAAGGGTTAACGTTGCAAATAAAGTCGCTAAACATTATGTTCAAAATACGACCGCTTGGGCATTACTATTTCCAAAGTTTTGTTTATGATCATACAAAAAGAGCGTTTAAGAGTGAGAATTAACAATAACATAAATAGAAATTCGCACTAATGAACTACAACTTTTTCAATATGATAAGAAAATAAAAGTTCTGATTATTTACAAAATGAAATGTATAATAACGGAAAGTTAATAATTCTAGAAATATAGCAAATGTTTCAGAAAAATGCTAAGAGTAAGGCAAAAAAATAAGAAACAATATTCTAATAAATTAAAACAAAATTATTATAATTTTTGTTATAATTTTATAATTGCATAATTTTTCAATGAAAATGAGAATTACGATTTAAAAAAATTTTAAGTGGCCATTTCATAAACTCATGTCAACGATATACAACAAAGATAATACAAAATTACTTCCAATTCTATAGATAGTTCTTAATAACGTATTCTAAGTATATAATTATAATACAAACTATATTTATTAAATTAAGAACCTCTTAGTAGCACTTCATTGGTCTTACATTGATGTTACATTGGCTACGGTAACATAAATTGGGGTTACATTGGCCCAATGTATCCCAATATGCAACCAGTATTAGTTAGACATTAAATTTCAATATATCGCCAATATTGCAAAGCATTGTTATACCAATATGGACTTACATTGGGGTTACAATGGCCAATATTGGGGACCCAATTTGTAGCCAACATTGGCCCAACAATATGTGCTAATAGGGACACTTCTATTTAACATTTCAACAGCATCTTTAACGTATCCGAAATCATTGATGAGATACATATCAAATTCTATGTATAACGAAGAATGGAAATATGTTACATCTAACTTATCAGAAACACAAAAAGGTTTCAAAAATCTTTAAATTTAATTGGTAATGAAAAATGATTGCTTAAATTTCACATTTTGAATATGGAAATCAAACTCTAATGAATCCACAAGCATTTCAAGGATCCACAAATAAATCTAAAAATAGAAGTTAGTGTTAAAAAATTGATTCGGACCCAAATCGGGCCCAGTACGCGTATTAGATGTAAATCTGACTAACCTATATTCAAATGTTTTCTGAAATACCAAATCAAAATCTGCAATAAAAAAGAGTTTACAGTAAAAACGCCAACTCAGACAGGATTAGGCCTAATCGGGCCTAGCGGGCTCCTAGCCTACAATCTAGTTCTGCTATTAGGTATTCGAATTAATTCTTGTTGTTGACTAATAGAGGTCAGTAGTTGTACTATGGCCGAAAGTGGCCGTTGGTACACAGGATGTCTCAGAACTCTGGTACATGGGCTCCGTAGAGATATAGAGCTAAGTGAGAGGAATAAAAAAGTCCTGTGCCATAATGTGAAAATCATAATAGTTTTTTAATTATAACAGCGCAAAGTTAGGCGTTTTCCACGCCGAGTGCAGCCTATAAATGCTCCGCGGCAAGCTGTGTGCGTAGAGACTGAGCGATAACGTGGCTCGCACTGACCATCGCGCGGCATCATAGCGCCAAGACGCTATCGTGACAGTCAGCCTGAGACGCGTTTTCGCTCAGTCCCTATGTACACAGCTTGCCGCGGAGCGTCTATAGGCTGCACTCGGTGTGGAAAACGCCTAACTTTGCGCGGTTATTACTAAAAAACTATTACGATTTTCACATTATGGTAGAGGACTTTTTTGTTCCTCTCACTTAGCTCTATGTCCCTACGGAGCCCGTGTTCTGAGACATCCTGTATATGAAAGTATTGTCAATAGGCTTTAATAATCAGTGTGTGACATTAGATCGAAGTGCAAAGAACACCATTTTTTATGAAGAACACGATTTGCATTGAAGATGTCAAATTTCGTACCAAAAAAAGAGCATTTGCGGGAAGCATTACTTTTCTGCTTTCATCTCAAGAAATCTGCTGCTGAAAGTTATTATTTACTACTGGAAGCTTAAAGGGAGCATGCTTTATCTGAAACAACTTGCAGAGGTTGGTTTAGATAATTTAAAGACAACGATTTTGACGTGAATAACAAAGAGCTCTCTAGTCAGCTGAAATGTTTGAAGATGGAGAATTGGAGGTATTACTGGAAGAAGATTCATATCAGACGCTCAAAGAGTTGTCGGAAACACTAAATATCGATGAGTTAACCGTGAGCAAACGTTTAAAAGCAATAGGAATGATCCAGAAGCTAGAAAACTGGATCCCACATGAATTGAGAGGAAGAAATATTGCGAAACGTTTAACCATTTGTGAATTGCTGCTTCAAAGACAAAAACAAAAGTCGTTTTTGCATCGAATTATGACTGGCGATAACAAATGGATTCGACAATCCTAAGCGCAAAAAATCATGGGTGCATTTCGGTGAACCATCAACATTAACGCTATAAAAGGATATTCATGGAAATAAGGTTGTTACGTCCTAGAAGAGGAGCGCGACCTTTTCGTTCGCGAGTAAGGCGAACCTCGTTCGTACACGCGTGTCAGTGAACGGGTCAAGGACCCGACGGGTCCCTTTACTCGGACACCAACGTACGACGAGCGGTCCGTTTTTCGGTCAAGGACGTGAGTCCCTTTACCGGGGATAGGATCATGAGTTGACTGTTGGAAGGGTAGGTGTGATTTTGAAATTAATTGGTGATAATAACTATTAACAGATTTATTGAAATAAAGATGACAAAATGATATTGCAGTACGGTTTGAATTAGCAAATTTGATAATAACGGCGCGGTTTGGATTTTTACAGATTTATTAAGATAAATACATTTAGACGAATGAGTGTATGTGTGTGTGTATGAGTGTATGAAATGGAAAAAGAAAGGGATGGGAAAGAGAACGAATATGAATAGGAAGTTAATCAGGTGAAGGGGAACGAGAGAGGTTTGGCGAATTTAGAGGAGTGGACAGTTCGGAAAAAGAGACGGGAGAATATGAGATTGAAGAGGTAGAAGGAGTGAATGCGCGTGAGGGAGAAGAGGTAGGAGTATCAGGGGATAAAATTTGAGAGAATAGGAAAGGAGGTAGGATTGTCGGGTCTGGATGGAAATCTATATCTAATCCAATGCTAATTATATTTCTGATATACGGTAACTGTTGATCAAAATTGTATGGGTCTCTTATCTCGTCAAAGAGGTGGAGGACCCGATGGATGGTTACACGTGAATGATAGTAGTGGCCCACTAAACCCGGATTCCGTAATAGCGGATGGAATTAACAAAATGGTAGTAGGGAAGGTGGAAGTAAAGAAAATGAAACTTACTGTTGATTACTGGAATGCGAGAAATGCACAAAATAACCGGTTGATTGATGGCTCCTGCTCGGTTGGTTGAGATGGGTTGTGCGACTCCCTTCTGATTGTCCCTTCTGATTATGGCACAATAACACTGATTCTAAATTTTAATTTTTCTTTTTCAAAAATAGGAAAGAAGACGCGTTTTTGCAAGTCTGACTTCTAGAATCTGAATAGCTGAATGAGAGTGTGTCTGACTTTTTTCTGTCTCTCAGAGTAGTGTCGCGGAGGCGGATTACCGCGATTTTTATACCGACAATCGGAGGCAGAAACTATCAGGGTGGGCAGAGAGATGGCCTTTGAGGAAGGGGTGAATTGGTCTTAGTGGGAAAAAGTCTCAGCCATTAGAAATTAAGGATGAAGTTAAAAGATATCATGGGAGGAGACGGATAGTTTTTGGAGATATGAATATAGAAGGGCTAAAGGGTGGAGCGTGGGTGTCTCATAGTTTTAGGTGAATATGATATGATTGGTTGAATGGATTAGGCGCGACAAGCGTGGAGGTGGTGGATTCTTGAGATAGAGAAATGTAAATGGTATACAAGTGGCCGGCTGGAAAAATTAAAATGCCGTAAATCAAAGGCTGAGATCAGATTTTACGACTATCAGTGAAGTAAACTTTGTTGGTTAACTGATAGGGCACATATGGTTTTGGATTGGGAAGATGTAAGTTTCAAGTTTTAGAGCAGAAATGCTCTGAGTTGCTTTGTTTTACTGAAGGTTTGTTAGCGCGGAGTTTCAAATTTTTATAGCTAGGACGACGGACACACTTGGCGAACACTACCCAGATATAAACTTTAAACGAAGACGTGTAGATTTTTACAACAGGGCACTGTTTTCTGTTATGAAATCTTTCCCGAATCACCTTTCATTTGGCGCGACGGCTGTTCGCCAGATGGGTCTGTTTCTTAATTTATATTTATATATGTATATATTCCTATTATAGTTATATTAGGAGAATATAAATCCGCAAGAGGAAAAGACAATTTTGTTAGTTAAATCTGCAGGACGTAACAAGGTCATGCTGTGCGTTTTATATATATTGCCCGTGTGGAGTTGTTAGTCTCCCATCGGGCGCCTTCCCAGGTGGTGGATTGGGGAACGCTCGCCAACTTCGTCAGAGGGTACCAGGGAAATAAAATATCTGGGGTGGACCAAAACTAACAACTAGTCCAAGCAATGGAAAAAACACTCTTAAGAAAAACTACCCCAGGTGGCAGCCCGGGATTCACCCCGGAAAATCCACCTTCTTCGGAGGTCGGCCCCGTGGATTCTGGAAGGGGGGCAACCATTATTTGCGTTCAATAATAAAAATGAGAAAACAATAATAATTATTCAACAATAATAATTCCAGAAAAGTCTGCAAACACCTGCTGCTAACTCCGCCCACGGGAATATTAATGAGAGGATTGCTCTAAATATCTCTCCAAAGGCTAGGACCATTGTTTCCCAGAGAAACTCAAGAGTCAGATCTTATTCAATTAGTGGTCCTTTGCCTCTGACAAGGAGAGTGACACAACTGTCCCTCACCGATTTGAATGGGCTTCGGATATATTGTAGAGCATCAAAAACTAAGGGAAATGTATTTTTTTATATCGGCTTCGGAACATGGTTAGGGAGTGAAACCACCCCTTGAAAAAAATAGCCGTTATCGTTTTTAGCAAATATTTTCTAAATTATGAATCATATGAAAAGAAGTTTCAGACAAAAGTTTTGCAATATTTTATGCTCTTTGCAACCACGTGTTCAATTTAAAAAAATTTTAAATGTTGGACTATTCTCCCCTCCCCTCTCGTTACTCTGGCAAAATTTTTAAGTTTTTGTAAGGACAAAAAATGTAGAACATAAAATATCAAATCCATCTATATATAATATTAGAAAATGGTATTTAATATTTTGGACAAAACGCAATGAGAAATCTTCATGGTATATGTGCCGCGCTGCCCGAGTAGATAGATACTGTAGGTAGGTACGCTGTGATATTTTTCTACAATTGCACTATGCTTCACGACTGCTTGTGCATATTTTCTTATGCTACAATTAATCGTAATGATATGATATACAATGTATTACACGAAATAAAAATGCTTGATGAAAACGTGAACAATAGAACAATTTGCATATATAACAGTAGCAAATGTGTGTGCAGCATCGCTTTGTACAAAAGTTCCAAGTACAAATGTACATTTTCTTCATTTAATGTGTAAAATTTATGTTCACTACAATCTGAAAGGTATGTCGATTAAGGATAATTAAAATGATTAAAAAAGTATTTCATGCAGTGCATGTGAAATAATGAATCATATTATCATCGGCCTAATTAGAAAACCTCCTAACTTCAATTTTTGACAAAATTGGGATACTCATTTTGTTCGATTTATCTCGTCGACTTTGATCGAATAAAATGAGTCTCAATTTTGTCAAAAATTGGAATTAAGAGGTTTTCTAATTAGGCCGATGTTATGTTCTCTGCAAGCGTGTAGTGTGACAATACAATATATTTTATTAATTGCTGAATGAAACATAACGAAAGGCTTAACAAAAATTATGGAATAATAATTTATAGAATAGAGAGGAACAATACATTAAATTATAGAAGAATAACACGTTATTATATACAGGGTGTACCGTAAGTCGAGGTCAATCGCTCGAGAGATGAATGGGGAACCACAAACAAGAAAGAAAATTGATACAAACATAAGTCCAAAAATGCGTTGTTTTCGAGTTATCGCCATTTTTATGTTAAAATTTGAAATTGCTTTGCTTTCGAATTTTTTTGGTTTTGGAATTTCGATGGCTTTTGATGGGTTTTGGAATTTCGATGGCGATGAGTTTCAAAATACAACTAAAGTCAAATAAAAGTTGCGGGCTGCTTTAGCACTACCCAGGATACACCGCGTGGAGGTACAGCCCGCTTAGCATCCCTTGGCAGAGATCAGGACCCCACAGTTCGTCACTTTGGTAAATACCACAGTGTTATTGTACAAACTTTGTTTTCGAACACCTCATATAATTTTTACGTTCACACACACACACACACACACACACACACGCACGACAGAGAGGGTTTGGAGTCACTAAATACCACGGGAGTGACGAACTG
The DNA here is from genome assembly GCF_003227715.2 of Harpegnathos saltator. Lineage (NCBI taxonomy): Eukaryota > Metazoa > Arthropoda > Insecta > Hymenoptera > Formicidae > Harpegnathos > Harpegnathos saltator. The sequence goes on from NW_020230216.1 coordinate 662,765, forward strand.
TAGGGTCCTAATCTCTGCCAAAGAATGCTAAGCGGGCTGTACCTCCACGCGGTGCATCTTGGATAGTGCTAAAGCAGCCCGCAACTTTTATTTGACTTTAGTTGTGTTTTGAAACTCATAAAAACCATCGAAATTCCAAAACCAAAAAAATTCGAAATCAGAACAATTTCAAATTTTAGCATAAAAATGGCGATAACTCGAAAACAACGCATTTTTGGACCTATGTTTGTATCAACTTTCTTTCTTGTTTGTGGTTCCCCATTCATCTCTCGAGCGATTGACCTCGACTTACGGAACACCCTGTATATTTCACAATAGTAATAAACAAATCAATACAGTATTTGCATATAAACGAAAAATAAATATTACATTTATGGCACATATTCGTTGCAAAGGTGATCATGGAAAAATGTGATACAAAGTTACTTTTTGCACCAAGAGCAAATAATGATGGCAGTTTCGCCACAAATATCGCATTTTATTTTAGAATCATTTTGGAAACAAAACTCAACCGGTGTTTCGAATTCGCATGGCCTACTCTGTAAATATCCACTTTCAAACCACGCATATTTAAATAAATTGTGAAATCTGTGTGAAGAGAATTGATGGTACGTTAATGACTGCAGTTTTTAAATATGTTTCTAACATGAAGATCAATTGCAAGGTCTAATAGCATTACAATATCAGAAAAATGTTTAATAAAATGTTTCCATAATCGGAAGCCTAAATCTAATGGTTGTATTTTTCCCGTTGTACCCATTGAATGGTTAGGAAAACAATATCTGATGCAAAATCCGATCTAGTTTCTTGAATTACATTGGGATAATGTCCACTCCATGAATTTAATAATAATACGGATTGTGGCCCGACATTCGGAAAAAATATTTCTCTCAACCAGGTTTTCATATAATCTGATGTCAATTTACCTGATTTGGAAGCCGTTACAAAAATATTAGGAGCATTGAATAAATTTTCCTGTAGTCGTGGACCGAATGTCCCTGTTGGTTCTTTTAATTTTTATTTACTTTAAATTTACAATTAACAGAGGCAACAATAACCTACCATCAGCGGAAATAGTTGGCTGTATGGTATAATTATGCGTGGTTGCTGATACAGATTGTACTACGGATTCTATTTTCTTTGTACCTTTTTGTGCTAAGATACGACCGGTGTGAAGTTCTAATTGGGACCCACTCTGATCTGAATTGTAGATATTTTCCACCCCGTATCGATTAATATAATATTTGACATTTATAATAAATGTATCGCATTTATTTTCTAACTCTGATTTGGATAACAAGGATTTTTTCGTGACAAATTTGGTTATTTTCTTAGACACATTATTATGTTTCTTTTTGAATCTTTGTACCCACCTACGTGATCATCGGGGTGAATCGGGGTGATTTTGCATAATTAATTTGTTAGTGGCATCTCTCCATCGTCCGCGCCCATAGAACTTAAGAGACGATCGTTATTAGAGACTCACTCGATGGTGAGAGGCGAGGGGACTCACCTAAAACAAGCACCCCGAAGGGAACAGAAAGCTACTACGTCCTCGTCATTGTCCCTGGATAACGCTAAAAGTAGTTTTTCGGAAAAATTCAACGCTATCTATCACGAATGAAAAAAATTGTTTCCATAAAAACTTTACGTAAAATCTAATTCTGCAATGAAAAATGTGGGTTCTCATTTGAGATTTGAACGTTACTACCCACCCTACCCCGAGTGGATGGGGGGGAATAACTGTTATTATGTTTTTTAAAAATATTTTTAAAAATATTGAACAGGTATTTTTTTATTTTTCAATCCAATGATTATTTCTGGAGAATTGCAGAAAATCTAATTTTTTGCGATTACAGCGCCATCTATCACGAATAAAAAAAAAGTTTCGAACAAAACTTACGTATTTTGTGGCGTAAAATCCGAATTTGCAATAAAAAATGGGGGTTCCCATTTAAGATTTCAAAGTTGCCCCCATCCCCACCCCCCGGGAGTGGGGAGGGAGGTCGAATTTGATATCATTGGATGTCCCCCTTCGAGACGAACAAATTTCATCATCCACTTTTTTTAATCCGATTTTTCCAGATATTACGATTTGTCAGGTTAAACAGGACACCCTGTATATAACCATGTATAATTATATCTAATTAAATATCATTTTATTTAATTATATTTAAACAATTTGTTCCCGAATAACGATCGGGAACTTGGGGTATAATGAGACCACGGGGCATAATGGAGTATGGTCGAAGACTTTTTACAGAGATGCTGTCATGCAATATAACGTTTTGCCATTATTAAATGTCTCTTATTACATACCATTATTAATATATATTATTAATCATATTATTTTTAGTTGAAAGATGCTACAAATTGTTTAATGCGTTTGCTATATTCTCCGTATCTCTACAATTTGCTAGGTATATTTACACAAGTTAAACTATGGCAAAATTCTTTTTTTGTTTTCGTATGAACATTAAACCATCTTTTCTCGTCATTTTAATCAAATTCCTATACAAACACCGATTACCTCTAATGTTTTGTATTATAATCCAAACTTACACATGTCTGGGCATAATGAGATTATACCATTATGTTCTTAAAACATTAAGTTATATTATTTCTGATCGTATGCTTGTTTTATTTTATATAATGAATTATATATATTTTATATAATAAATACGAAATATAAAAGCTGGACGCTAGCCAGCTGAAAGCTGAAAGTTGGACGCCAGCCAGCTGAAAGTTAGAAGCTTGGCGTTTCAAATTTTACGGAATAATTTTTTTGTTAGCAATTTATTTCTGTCAAATTAATGACCGAATACATTTTCATACGTATTGACTCAATAATTTTTATTAATATCATATAAAACATTTTTAGTTTAGTTATACGCGCTTTACGATTGTCGTTTAAATTTTACAGGCCTCTAATTGTATATATAATTGTCAATCTTAAATTTTATAATATATTATTAAATTATATTATGCGCTAAATAGGTGAAATCATATTTGATAACATTTAAGCGATAATATAAAATTCATTCACACACATACATAATAATGTCTTACAATAAACATGTTAGTATATCTAGTTTACATTTTTTTAATTTTGTGTATATTATCAAGATATTTAATGCATTTCTTGCACAACGCGCTTACCCTTTTTTATTCACTTTGACTTTTCTTTAAAATTGCACTATAAACATAAATTTCACAAATATGTGATTCAGGAAACAAACGAGAATAAAAAGACAATTGAGCTAGTACGCTGTTAGTCGTGTCAATTATTTACTTTTAATAATCATAGTTAAAATCTACAAATATCCATACGTATGTTCCAGTCGTAACTTTTCGACCTTTTTCAATAGTAAAATATAAAAATTATAATTCGTGACATTTGTGTGATAGTTCATTCGGGAATCGCGAAGATAACATATTTTATAATTGTATCGTGCATATATGTCAGTTTATGTTATTCAGAACTTGTCTATGTAGAGTCCTTATTTGTAATAATGAAGGATTTATAAAATATTCCGTCAGCGAATCCGGTCAACGAAAGTTAAGTGTTTTCATGACTAGATAAACGTTACTCACCAACAATAAACGCCGAAGCCCCGCTATTTGCAAGTATTATGTGTGAAAAGTCAAAACCCTACAGCGCCCAATGGCCTTGATAACAAACGTGATTTATCTGTAGATTAAACAAAAATAAAGAGCAACGCAGATTTGCCAAGAAAAACAACTTCAACAAAGTAATCGTCCACCAACCGAGACACAGACAATCACAATGAAATCGAGCACGTGGTTCAATAATAAACAATAACCATTATTCGCGTGCGATAAGAGATATAATAAACATTGACTATTGTTGGCGTACATCCATGTTCAAAAATCAAGGACGAATGACGAGTACCAGACGGCAGAAAGATTTAAAATGTATCTCGACTTAAAATATATCTCGAAAACTCTGTTTGTAAACAGAGTTTCCTCAGAGTTGTAAACTCTGGTTGTAAAGGATGGTACATTATAATCTATCGAATATTTTGATGATGGGTAGATAATTCAGAAAATATACATTTGAAATTTCTGTATAAATAGCGCGCCTCACACACATTTGCTACGTTGTTATATATGCGATTTATCTGTGCTCACATGTTTATTTTGTGTAAAGGACTGGTCTCACGATGCTCGATTGTGTTAATAATTTTCTACACGCTAACTTTTATGAAGTTGCATATGGAACATTACATGACAACGTTCATGATTTTGAATTGTTAGTGTTATTGTTTTTGTCGAAACTATGAAGGTTGCCATGCAGAGCTTCGTGCACAACTTCATAAGTTAACATATAGAAAATCATTAACGCAATCGAGCATCGTGAGACTAAGCCTTAGTGTGTTGTATATCATATCATTACGATTAATTATAGCATAAGAAAATATGCATAAGCAGTCGTGAAGCATAGTGCAATTGCAGAGAAATATCACAGCGTACCTACCTACAGTATTTATCTACTTGGGCAGCGCGGCACATACACGGTTATCGAAAAGTATCGGACCCCCCTAATATCTTCAGTTAGAATGCATTTTTGAGAAAATGTCCAATAGCAAAATTGTATGGTTTCAAGCGGGGAGCAAGATGATGACCTTGACTTTGACCTTGACCATGTCCTTCAAGGTCATTTCAAGGTCAACCTTATTTTTTTAAACAGAACCCTCAACATTTGATTACATATTCTTATAGCTTATCTCGAGAGCTTTCCAAAACACTATAATAAAACATTTTTTCATTAAGTACTTTTAGAGTTATATAGGTTTGAAGTTAACAATTTGTTAAGTAGTGTGTGATTCCGGCCAGTTAAGGCAAGAGTGGTGTGTGATTCCGACTAGTTAAGGCAAGAGTAGTGTGTGATTCCGACCAGTTAAGGCAAGAGTGGTATGTGATTGCGGCCAGTTAAGGCAAGAGTGGTGTGTGATTCCGACCAGTTAAGGCAAGAGTGGTATGTGATTCCGACCAGTTAAGGCGAATTTCATTCCAATTGGTCAGCTTGGGCAAAATATTCAATTATACTAAACAATTCAAACAAATGTTCAAATTGTTGTCCTTCAACAGCCTGGCAATGTGCCAATCTGTTATAAACAGCTGAAACCGCATTCCGGTACGTTTCTGGCGGTATTAGTTCTATCAGAGAGGAGCCTGAGAGCGGGCATGGCTGCATTTACAGCGTTATGGAAAAGTTGGCTGATTCGAAGCGCCAACTGGGTCCACTTTTCATGGACATTAACTACTAAGCCAATGTCCACGATTTGTCGGTACTATTCCGTGCTATGTCCATAATTATTTGGTTCTGTTCTGTGCTATGTTCACGAGCGAGCTAGATTAGTTAGATAAAAACGAAGAATCGGTCTTCGTCTCACCACCAGCGAATAGACAATCGCGACGAAGCGAGCCAGCAGCGATATTATCGTAAGGCAGACGTCGCCGTCCCCCCTTTCACCCCCTTGTTTTCCTTTCCACATTGTTTTATATTCATAATTCGGGAAGAAAATAATTTCGAGAGTTCGGACGATTTCTAGCAATGACGTGACAGAGATAACGCGCGGCCACATTAATTTGTCATGACTTTTATATTACTTATAATTACATAAACGCCCATATATGCAAATTATAGATAATTATTGCGCGTATGTTTTAATATTGTACAATATGGCATATAATAACAACAACTTCATTTCTTGTAGTATTTTTTTAAGATCTTCGTTGAGGTCGTGAATTAATTATTTTCTTCATCAATCAGTTTTCTGCAAAAATTAAGATTTTTAAAATAAAATATAAAATGTTTCTCTTCTCTTCTCTCCGAAGAGTTAATTAAAAAATATGTACTCCACAGAGTCAACTAACAAATGTGTAGTCAGAAGAGTCAATTTAAAAGTGTACTCCGAAAAGTCAATTTAATAGCGTATTCCGAAGAGTCAATTTGAAAGCGTACTTTGAAAAATCAAATTAATATTGTAATTCGAAAAGTCAATTTATAATAGAATATTTACTTCGATGATTCAGCTAAAGAAAAAGACATTTATTATTATATTCAGAGAATAATATTTAATTTATTATTTATACTTATCTTACTTATGCTTACCCTACATATGCTTCTTTGAATAAAAAATTTAATTTGTTGACTGATTCAGATTCAGATTTGTTAAAATATTTCTTATGCGCAACTCTTGAACAGGTAGGTAGTAAAATAACATTTTTCTTTACGAATTTTATAAACTTTTCACGAACATAAAAATTGAAAGATTCTCAAAGAACAAATAATTTTTCTTGAACATTTAAATCGAAGGAAAATCTTTTCCCATTAATAAAGAATGAATAATTAATATCTCACACGAGAGGAATCTTCATCCTTGAAATAACCGCGTGATTTTGCTTTTGGAAAAGTATAATATTGATGTAATAGTAAAAAATGCTACCCAATAACGGTGCAAATCTTAAACGTTTTTGAGAAATGCAGTTTGAAGTTTAGCCTTTTCTGTTAATGTCGTTATAGCAGAAGAATTACCAATTTGCTTCAGTAGCGCAGTGGATCAGGCTTTGTGATATGAGCGTAGAGGCTGTTCAAGTGTGTTATTTTCACTATCACAGGGAGAACTATGTAGAATATATAATAATACGCAGACAAATTCTTTACATAATCATACTTATTTCTTTTAGCATGAATAAAAATGATCAATGCTAACGTCATAAGTATATATCGCAATTGTACGTGTACGCAATTGTACACATACACACACACGTACACACGTATACCAATGATGTCAAAACCGAACAATTCGTGAAAATTTTTTATTGATCGCAATTGTACGCAAAGACGAAAGAGAAGTACACGGGTCTCCGCGGGTATCTCGTTATATTAATTGTCTATGAGCTGATAAACAATTGATCTCCGGTATTTACAAGTTACGCTTGTCCGCAGCTTGTTCGGTTTTGATATCATTAGTATCAGTGATGCGAATTTGGTGACGGGCTTGCACGAGGATTCTCCCCTCCCCCTGCCCCCATATACGCACACAGCCAGCTCGGTCAATCCGCGTGAGCCAAGCGATCGGCAATTGTCGACGCGCCGAGCGAGCGAGAGAGAGAGAATATCATTCCCTCCTTGTCGCTCTCGTTCTCGCTCAGCGAGCGAGCCTAATTCTTTCTTACCCATAATCTGAATCGCGGGCGCGACTGTCTCTCTCTCCTTTCCTTTCTATGACAATACTGAAAAGTTTTGTCTACTCGGCGCACCGAAATTATTACAAATAATATTTTATTATTAATAATATTATTATTTGTAATATATATTATTTGTAATATTATTATTTGTAATTTTATTTGTAATTGTATAATAATGTTACAAATAATAAAAATTTTATTTGTAAAAATTTATATCATTCGTAATATTATTTGTAATAGTATTAATAATATTCGGCGCCAAGAAAATGAAATATATTTTATTAATTATTTTGCGGAGTCAGGCAGGTTCACAGGTTTGATTATTGAATTGTTTAATAATATTTTAAGAATAATTTTAAGTTATACGAGGATGTAGTATGAAATATAAAAGAATATTGTAACAGAATCAAGAAGTACGAAATGAAATCTCTTTGCTTTTATTACAATATCCTGTAAGTTAATAAATATTTTTCATACAGTATTAAATAATCTCCAAAAACAATTACATCCGTGAAATTTTCTATCTGTGCGAAAAAAAATTCATAAAATATATTTGTTTCGTCGCTTTAAATGAGAAAACTCTCAGAACAATGTCATAGTTGTTCAGTGCATTACTCAATAAAAATATAATAATACTATGTTTGTATGTATGAAGAATATTTGCTAACTTACAGGATATTGTGATAAAAGCAAGGAGGTTATATCGTACTTCTAAGGCCAAGACTTATTAACGGCTAAAGACATATTCGAATTGATCTTGCCTTAATTGGTCGGATCAGTGATCAGACTTGCCTTGAGTTCCAAGCCTCATAATTCGGAAAGTACTCGATGAAATGTAACTTTGTTAGAGTGTTTTGAAATGCTCTCGAGATAAGCTACAAGAATATGTAATAAAAAATCGTAGTTTCTATTTAAAAAAACATTAATGACCTTGGCCTGATTTTGACAAGGTCACTTCACTCAAGGTCAAGTCCACATTTCCGTTATGTGTCGTCCTTCAAGCCATGCAACTTTCGTTCGAAAAATTTTTTAATAAAATCATCGATAATAGACCATATCACTTTAGTTAGAAAAGTCTGGAAACGGTTAAATACCTCGAAAACGAAACGTTTTTAAGAAAAATATTTCCAACTAAAGTTGTAAGGTTTTAAAAGTTCTATTGAATGATCATATCCGGTTGACCTTGAGTGGAGGAGTCAAGGCGAGGTCAATGCCAACATGATTTTTTTAAATGGAATATCCCATTTTTTATCACACAGTGTTAAAGATGACAGCGAGACGTTTCCGAAATACTACTTGATGACCTATTTTTGTTGAGAATTGTCTGAGTTATAAGCTTTAGAATTTACGGTGCCGCCAGCATTAGTATTATTCAGGATGTACCGCGTGGAGGTTGCATGGTCGGACCCCCTTTACACCCCCCTGTGTGTGTGTGTGTGTGTATGTGTGTGTGTGTGTCAGCAGAGATAAGGACTATGCAGTAATAGTGCGTCAATTTTTAACTGATACTTTCCCAAACCGATGGATAACAAAATGTGGAGAAATAGAGTGGCCCTCTAGATCACCAGACATTTCTCCATTGGACTATTTCTTATGGGGATATGTTAAAAACAACGTGTACGGAACGAAACCTGCTAACTTGGAAGACCTTAGGGAATGCATTCTGCACCAAGTAAATCTTATTTCGCCAGAAATGAGACGAAACGTTTTAAATGAATTTCATCTACGATAAGGTTATTGTCAAGTGCCAAGTTACGCGTTCATAAAGAAATTGACGAACTTTTAAAATTATGCAAGAATGTGATTGTTGTTTGCTTAAAATCAGGAAAACTGATTTCATATTTATATGGACAATATTTGAAAACAATTATAAAACCTTATGTAAGCGACAATCCATTTTTTATGATTATCGATTCTTGGAAAGGCCAGAAAAACACATATGTATAATGAAAATTTTATTGATGAAAACAATAAACCAACATGTAATTTATAAATTTTTCCTCCAAAATATATTCCAATATATGAACCTTGTGATGTTCATTTTTATAGACAAGTCGAAATTATTATTAAACGTATACAAAACTGTCCAGATATCCTTATTAATAAAGTAAGATAAAAAAGTAAAATAAAGGAGATAAAGTAGAATTAAATACACGATACGATGCCATAAGAATACAATCGTTAACACGTTATTTATTATATGCTCCATCATTTAGAAGAATGTTATTTTTTGCTTGCCATGCATCAAAGTTAACATTACATGAACGCGACGTATTTTCAAATGTTAATCAGTTATATTTCCCTTCGAACATACATAATGTAAAATGTTTTTGCAAAACAAATAATTCTTTTATAAAATGTTCGTGGTGTGCTACTTGTTTTACATACTTTTATGTGAATTTTCATCCACAATATTATTGCACGTGACCGTCTCACGCGTTTCGGGTTCGTGAAATGAACTTGGACAAGATTTAAAAAAAGGAAGAACTCTTCTTTACTATAAATTATGTACAAACTCTTACTAATTCTCTCGACTTGATAATAATGAAAGAAATATTCGGATCACGTCTGCAGAGACGGCTCATGTCTGACTTTCTGTTACTGTTGTTTTACATCGATTTTCCGTCGTCCAGACAATCATTCTTCAACTGTCGAAATCAATACCAAATGCCTAAGGCTCGCGGACAATGGACGCTGCCACACACCTTTGGCTCGGGCACAACAATATTGTACGGCAATGTCTGAATTTTATAATAAATAATTAAAACGTTTATTATTGTTATATTTTACATAATAAGACAGATATTATTGTATATGTGTGCATTATTTTTGTCCTATAAAAATAATAAAAATATTAAAAATATTATAGAAATATTATAAAATATAGTAATACATAAGATTATAAAAAAAAAGTTGGCACTGCGAGGACTCGAACACTCCTCGGACGTAGACGACAAATTATTAACGCGCGCCTTAGCTGCTGCAGCTACCGCGCTTCACGCTTATTGATTCCAAGTTACTACAGTTATCATGTAGCTGTTTTTTTAATTGCAAATTTCTCGCAAACGAAGGTCCATGCACGCAAACTCTTTTAGGGTTCTTATGTACTCAACTCCCCCATTCGAATGAAATATGACTCATTCAATTGTCGATTTCACATGTCTTGACATCTTGTGAGACAAAAAAGTAGTTCAAACATCCCAGTTGCTACTCGGCAAGAAGAGTTCAAACTAGAAGAACCAAATATTCCAACTGATACAACATAATATGCAAAAGTTGCCAATAGGAGCAATAGATCAATGCTAACAAATAGCTATAAAACCAAATAACCTACCTGAGAAACCAAACCAAACTCTAACTGATAAAATACAAATTAGCACCCTTCAAGATCTAAAAGATTTATTGCAGGTAGCCTTGAATCAAATGATTGCTATCACAAATATATCTGATATCCTGTCTAAATTGATTCAAAATTCAAAATCCTAAAAGTAGCACTTTGGAATGCCAACGGATAGACACACCATATAGATGAATTCAAGAGATTTCTGAACACCTACAGTATTGATATTATACTGATATCAGAGACTCATTTCACTTAGAAAGGTTGCGCTAACTTCTTAAATTACAACATTTATTACACTAATCATCCAAACGATACTGCACATAGAGGCTCGGCCATCATTATTAAAAGCAAAATTAAACATTACCTGACAGACTTATATTGTAAAGAAGAAATACAGGCAACTAGTACAGTAGTGCAAGATTGAAACAGTCTAATAACTATCGCGGCTGTATATTGCCCACCCAAAGATAAAATCACCAAGGAACGCTTCATGGAATTCTTTGGGACCTTGGGAAATTACTTTATCGTGGGAGACGACTTCAATGTGAAATATGTCCACTGGGGATCTAGACTTTCCACAACAAAAGGTCGGGAATTGTGTAGGGCAATTGAGATACTCGGGCTCGGTACTGTGTCCTCCGGTCAGCCTACTTATTGGTTAGCGGATAGAGACCCGGGTCTTATTGACTTTTTCATAACAAAGATATCAATAATAACTACAATGCGAGTCCTGTTTTGAACTGTCTTCCGATCACTCTCCGATGATAATGACTTTGACCAGTGAAATGGTACTGAAGCCGAAAGGTGTTACTCTCCATAATAAAAAAACTGACTGGTCGTACTTCAAAGATGTTATTGACTCTACTCTTAACACGAGAGATTGAAGATTACTGAAGACCACGGCCCATTTTTTTCTTGGTGACCCTGGAGAAACCCCTTATGGGTATCCATAGGCCCTGGGGGGTGGGCCTGCGGGTTATGTCGGACTCGCACCGACTAAAGCAGGGGGATGCCAGCCTTCAGGGGCAGCGGAAGGCGGCCGGGAGAACTATTTCCATATTCCCTTCCCTAAGCCGCCGCCCCTTTTAGCCCCACAACAAAGTGGGACCCTCGTCCGCTTTGGACCCCGTGCGCCACAGGACTTATAGGGGGCTGTGGTGAGGGGAGCCACGCGGCTAGACACGCATAGAAATGTGCGTGCCGCCTAGTGTGACTTCTCAGAACCACTGCACCACACCCCCACCCCGGTAACCAAGTAGGGGGAGCATGCAGGGGGCTAAAGGCCTACACGCTCAACCACCGTACCGGGGCCAGGGAGCGCCGTCCTATTAGAGGGCGCGCAAGGTTACCGGGGCCAGGCGTTGTCTCTCTCCCCCCAATACGTGGAGGGAGAGACGCCTGACCCCTGACCGGCCGTGTTGCAGGGTCGGGGAGGGAGGGGAGGGCACCCGCCCCCTCCCTCAACCCCACCTCTGGTGTGCGAAGGTGGGGTTCGAAGCCGTGTCCCGGGACCCCATCCAGGTCACGGCTCCCCTTCCCCCCTCTTATTCTGCCCTACTCCCGAGCTTGAGAGGGGGAGGAAACCCTAATCTCGGTCAAATAATCGGAGCAGGGGGGAACCTTTGTTCCCGGGTCGCGCAGTGCGGCCCGGTCCCGCCACGGCAGCGGGGGAAGGTCCCCTTCGACGTGAGAGGGACCAATCTCCACCGCTCCGCAGCCCGGAACCACCGGCGATCCCCCGCATCGATTCTTCGATATCACCACCGGCACCAACTCGGCGGTCTTCCTTTCCACCAGCGGGCGAAACAACTCGCCCGCCCTCGCTGTCGTCTTTACAACAACAACAGCGGGTCCCGACGATCCCCTGTTGGTAGGGCGACCGCGACGACGCTCAACCGAGAGTCTGACGCCCCCACTTCGGGATGGGGACGCGAGCCCACAGGACGGTCCTGCCATCCTGTGGCCCGCGTCCCTCCCCTTCTCCCGGCACACGGCACGCTCAGGACGTGCCATGCACGTCCGCACCGTGTGCCCGCCCCGGCCACACCGGTAGCATAGGCCACTACGATCCGTAGTGGCCGTGTAATTGGTCCTGGTGTGGCTAGGGCCGCAGCATCGATAACACTGGGATGGCCGAGCCGCCAGCAGTGTAACGCTGACGGTCGACCATCCCAGTGCGAAGTCCCTGCTCCTAGTAGCCGCAACCGCAGCTACCAGGGGCAGTCGGGCCAAGCCGACCCTCTCCCTCTGACCTCCCATCTGAGGAGTCCGAGGGTGATCTCCTCCGGCTTGCAGCCAACGCTGTTGGCTAGGAAGTCCCTTATTTCTTCGGGGATCGCCGCCTCATGAATCCCCCCGAGGCGGACCTCCCCCCTCAGCACAGGGCGGTTAACCGCCGCCTCTGGCAAGACCTCTTTAAGGCGGGCTGCCAAGCGGTCCGCCTTCTCACCGCCGGGGCCTGGGTCCTTAACTCGGACGAACAGGTCCCCGGAAGCCGTCCTCCCTAATTCTGTGCCGGGGATACCAAGATCCTCGAGGGGATCTCCCTCATTGCTCGCCTCAGGGTCTCCGCATAGGAAGACCCTGGGGCGAGACGAACTCTCACTGCGGCTGTCTGCGGCAGCCGCGGCCATTTCATCCTTCCCATCGAGGTGGGGGGCCCAGAGGGTCGTTGCGCGGCTACCCGTGCCGACGCCGCGGCCCCCCTCCTCGAAGTCCCTATCCCTTTCCCGGAAGTGGGAGGGGCCGGAATCGGAAGCCCGCTCAGCTCCCCGATCACCCTCCCCATTACCTCTCCTTTTCCTCTTCCTCCCAATTACCGTGGACCACGTCATTACTTCCTTTATCTCCCCCTTTCCTTTCTCGATCGTCTCAGAGGTGGGGGTAGTGCCCTAATCTGGGAGGGGCCGTCTACCGACGGAACCCCTCCCAGAGGGCCCCCTGAGATCACCATCTGAATCCCCTTATCCTTACCTTTCTTTCCAGTTTGGACCTTTTCATCAATCCTATATTCCCCTCCCGTCTGGGTTCCCTTATCTTCCCTCAATACTTCCTCTCTCTCAACCTCCATATGAGTGGGCGGGGGCGTTACAGACCCATCCGTCTGTGTTGACGCCTCCCCCCTTTCTCCTAGACCTCTTTCCCCCTGCAGCTTCAGCAGAATGTCCAATTGGGCTACGCTCCGCTGAAACTCCTGCAGTCGTTCTTCTGTCCCTTCCCTTTCCTGTTCTAACAGCTCTCTCCACTTCTTCCTCTCCCTTTCAAAGTCCGCCTCCCTTTTGTTTTTCTTCTCCTTCAGTGCCTTATGACTTGCAGAAAGCTCATCCAAGTGTCCACACAACTCCCTTCTGCAAGTCTCACTGATTAATTATTTCTCAATCTTCTCGTATCGATCCTCCAGTGCAGCAGCAGCTATAACTAGCTCCTGCGTGTACCGGATGGTGGAGGTATTGGGTGAGTGCAAAAGTTCGTGCGGAGTTTCAATAGATGGAGTTATAAGCGTCGTAAAGTGTTGTCATTAATACTTCTATCTACATATTATATAACGTTGGAAAGGTGACGTCTTCAGCTGTTATTAAAAAAAAATCATTTGTTTTCATACAAACTGCTTCGAGAAATATCACTTTAAAAATGAGTATCGATAAGGTGCATTTACGGCATGTTATGCTTTACGAGTTTCGGAAGGGAATAAACGTTGCCGCAGCCGTAAAAAAACATTCAGGATGTTTATCAGAATGAAGCACCAGCTAAACGAACTGTGGAAAAATGGTTTGCTAAATTTCGGCGCGGAGAATTTAACCTTGAAGACGAGCCACGCTCTGGTCGACCTTCTGACATTGATGACGATGTTTTGCGTACTTTAGTGTTCAATAATCCGCGAATTTCAACAGAAGAAGTTGCTACAGCACTAAACGTTGACCGATCAACCGCTTTTCGGCGTTTAAAAAAGATGGGATTCGATTTGAAGCTCGATATATGGATGCCCCATTTGCTGACCGAGAAGAACAAAATCAAGCGAATTTCTGCAGCCGTTTCTTTACTCGGGCGGCTCAATAACGAGTCGTTTTTGGATCGACTAGTGACGGGCGATGAGAAATGGGTCCTCTACAACAATGTTCAGCGCAAACGGACATGGAAACAATCAGGTGAGCATGGTGACGCAATGCCAAAGGCCAGTTTGCACCTGATGAAAGTGATGCTCTCTGTTTGGTGGGATTGCAAGGGCATAATCTATTTCGAGCTTCTCCCCGCTGGCGAAACGATTGATTCGGACAAGTACTGTCGCCAATTAACCAATCTGAATCGAGAAATAAAAGAGAAACGTCCGATTTTGTCAAATCGCAAGGGAGTCGTCTTTCATCACGACAACGCCAGACCACACGTTTCGAAAAAGACGCTGCGCAAACTGAAGAGCCTGAAATGGGATGTCTTAACGCATCCACTGTATTCTCCTGATATCGCACCATCTGACTATCACTTGTTCCGGTCATTGCAAAATTATTTAAATGGAAAAAACTTTGACTCTTTGGAGGCCTTAAAAAACGGCGTCTCTTCGTTCTTCGAATCTAAACCGCGCAGTTTTTATGATCGAGGCATCCGTATGTTGCCAGAACGTTGGGAAAAGATTATAGAAAACGATGGAGAATATATCATTGATTGAATAAAGATTTTTGTTTGCCTAATCACTGTGTGACTTTTACTCACAAACTCCGCACGAACTTTTGCACTCACCCAATAAATACCTCCCGGAGCCTGCCCTTCTGCAGGTTCCCGAGGCTCCTGTTCCTTTCCCTCTATTTGCTGTTGCAGGTATTCCTTCCATTCCCCCCATCTCTTTGCAGAGTAGGGGGATACTCCACCTCTTCCTCCTTCGATTCCTTCCCTCCAATCGCACCCGGCTCTTGCACCTCCTCCTCCGACAGGGTGAGAGAATCGCCATCGTCGGAGTCCTTCCCTCCATGGTCCCCACAGATCCAACATCTCAGGATGTTCCTCAGTCTCAGCATCCAGAGATCGCATCCTCTGCTGTAGAGGAATGTCATCTGTCTCCTTCACCACTCTCAACTTCGTTCCGGGTGCCACCAGCTTCCGCAACTCCGAAGCTGGCGTCCCAAAAGTCCTCCTCCTCCCGGAGTCCCCTGCAAGACTCCCTTCCTCTGATCCAGAGGAACTCCTCCTTCCCTTCCTCCTCTTCCTATTTTTAAATGAAACGTCCATTGTAGTTTTAAACCCACCACTCCTGGCGGCTCGACCGGCCGGGCATGCCCGCACCACGGAGAAACTCCGTGGTGTCCCCGAATTCCCCCGGGGAACCGGTCTATGTCACTGGCCCGAGGAGATGTCATCTCGAACACTGAATTCCAGTCCCCTACTCCCGCCCCACCCCCATCACTGGGAGCTGAGCCGGTTTCAGGGGTTCTTGGTCTCCGACCCCCAGGACACCGCCAGGAGCGCCGCCACGCGGGCCCCGTGGGAGGAGTAAGGTCACCGCTGTCGCGAGTCAATGGGACCCCTCCCCCACGGCGGCCAGCAATGCATCTCCGCCCAGGGGATGGGTTTAGGGTGACGCGATCCCCATCTCCCGGGCTCATCCTGGGGAGACCCGACCCCGACCTCGGAATACGTCCGAGCGGCCCGGATCCCCCCCGCCACTCCGGGTACCGTGAGGGTTCCAAACCTCACGGTGTGCAGACCCGAGTGTGGCCCGTCCCTTCGGGCTGCCGGAGCACCGGCGTGCAATGCCCTAGGGGACGGAAACCTCCCACAGG
Source organism: Harpegnathos saltator (assembly GCF_003227715.2). Taxonomy (NCBI): domain Eukaryota; kingdom Metazoa; phylum Arthropoda; class Insecta; order Hymenoptera; family Formicidae; genus Harpegnathos; species Harpegnathos saltator. The sequence continues at coordinate 679,094 of NW_020230216.1, forward strand.
GTGGAGTTCTATCCCTCCGACTGCCGGAGCATCGGCGTGCAATGTCGGAGGGACAGTGTCCCCACCCTTACTACCCTAAAAGTGGTCGAGGGTGGCCGACTGGCCACCCCTCCATAACGTCCCTGGGTGCTCTTAGTCCAGTCCCTCCGTGCAGACCACTCCGGCATGGTAGAACCTGCCAGGGGCCAAAGCCCCCGCCGGCACAGCTCTGTACTTCATCGGGACCTTCAAACCTCCCCACCACGACAAGATAGCACCCGCGGGAAGGAAGACTACGGCCCATAATGACCACGGTGGAAATTTTTAATAAAACTGTTCAGGATGCTGCTTGGAAATCTTCACCACCTAGCGAATACAAAGACGCTAACTTAATATTCTTCAGAAAGATGGTAGAGAAAATCGTGGAAAAAAGAAAGCTACGCCAACAATGGCAACGATCGAGACGTCCATATCTAAAATCTTGACTAAATGCTCGACTCATGCTATTTATAAAAGAAAAAAATCTCTTTGCAATCGAGAGAAATAATAATGTCCAAGCATACTTACAAAAACTTGTGACGCCTTGATACTGACTATTCCATATGGAAAGCAACGAAAAAACTGAATCAGCCAAAATCTGCGTCCCCACTACTACGCCGACCAGATGAAGGTTGGGCCAAAAGCGATAAAAAGAAGGCTACAACTTTTGCCAAACATCTGGCCGAGGTATTTTTACCACATCAATGTGGGGTCACGTCTGAGCATGAGAATGAAGTTGTAAAACTGTTGAAAACCGCCCCTCCTTCTTTTTTAAAGGATGACATAAAAAGGTTTTCGAAATCAGAAATAAAAACAATAATTAAAAAGTTAAATAAAAGAAAAGCGCCAGGGTACGATTTTATTACGGCTTGCGTGCTTAAGGAATTTTCTGATGTAGGCATGGTTTATTTTACTCACAAGGGGAGGACGCATCGACCGGGAAACGGTTTGGAACGAAACTTACGGAGTTAATAATACTTGACTACTAATAACTCATGATAATAACATACGACGCAATACCTCTTCGTTTTCGAGAAAAAACGGTCTAAAGAAAAGAGTCAACAAAGTGTACGAGTTAGTAAGAAAGGCATTCAACGAAACGGCGTAGCGCAGCAGCGAAGGTAACGGACTACCGAGGTGCCGGGCTGAGGTTCGATTCCTGCTATATGGTTCTTTTTTTATTCTGTAAGCATAAAAATGAAACAGAAAACATTAATAAATAATAAAACTGCGCTTCTTAAATATATTAGTGTTTGTTAAATATATTATTAATGATTTAAATTGCAAAAAGACCGTAAATCTTATCTATAAAATATATAGTGTATGAGAAAATTTTTATATAATAATTGCAATGGAAATAGGAATAAAAATATTGTTATGAAATATATAGGAATGCTATTAACCCTTTGCGGTCGATGCTGCCACAGTGGCGACATTCGCAAGTCGTCGTAGAAGTCGATGCCGCCAGGTTGGCATTCATGATCGCCTGGCGTGCGGCACGGCAAATGAGGCTAGCGATAATGAAAGAAAACTATCCTCCCGATGCTAGATTCAAATGTTTAGATCAACTTACAGATATCCATGTTTATCGATCTCTTTGAAATCGGCCGATCGCAAAGGGGTAACTAATATGAGATAATTTTTCGTAATCTTATATCGTATATATAAAATATTTATTTCTGTTACAACTCTCTATGTTGTATTGAAGTCGTGTTGTGTTGAAGTTGTGTTGAAGTTGTATTGAAGTTGTGTTGTGTCTTTATCTCTTCTGACAATTCCCCTCCAAAAACTTCCTTTGTGTCATTCTAAACGATCGTTAATGACGAAATGATTCGAGCATCGGAACAGTCGTCAGTAGAGCAAGCAGCAGTGTACGTTTACTAGTGATTCAGAGCAATTCGGTGATCATATTTAAATTACATATATCATAACAATGTCAGAGAATCCTTCAACAAGCAAAATAGTTGATGTAGAATCGCTAGAAGAAAGATCTTTTGAAAATGAAGATTTTAAAGGTGAATTCACTAATGCTCCCGTATATGCGAATTCTATTTACGAGAATAATGAATTATTATCGAAAAATCCTCCAGCGAAAATAATATATTTTTACTCCTATTTCCATTGCAATTATTATATAAGAATTTTCTCATACACTACATATTTTATAGATAAGATTTACGGTTTTTTTTGCAATTTAAATTATTAATAGTATATTTAACAAACACTAATATATTTAAGAAACGCAGTTTTATTACTTATTAATGTTTTCTGTTTCATTTTTATGCTTACAGAATAAAAAAAAACTATACAAGCAGGGATCGAACCTCAGCCGTTAGCTCGGTAGTCCGTTACCTTTGTTGCTGCGCTACGCCGCTTCGTTGAATACCCTTCTTACTAACTCGTACACTTCGTTGGCTCTTTTTTTTAGATCATTTTTTCTCGAAAACGAAGAGGTATTGCGTCGTATGCTATTACCATGAGTTATTAGTAGTCAAGTACTATTAACTCCGTAAGTTTCGTTCCAAACCGTTTCCCGATCGATGCGTTCTCCCTTTGTCAGATATACAGTGTCCCATTTTTTAAAGATCCACTCAGATATCTCAGAAACACTGCGTTAAATCGAAAAATATTTCAGACAAAAGTTGTATAGTTTCAAGGGGTATATAAAACAACTATATCAATTTGTTTACAGATGGCCACTTTCGAAACATTCACTGATCATTACTTTTCTTAAATGGAAGCCCCAATTTTTTATTATATCATCTTTTTCTACTAGTTAAGTACTAGTAAGTAGTTTCTACTAGTTTGAACTTTTATCTGGAACATTTTTTTATTTGCCTAATATTTTTTGAGATATTTAAGAGAAACTTGAAAACTTTTTTAATATTTAACCTACGATATCTCGCTAACTATTTGTCGGAAGAAAAAAACAGTACTAGACCTTTTTACTCTATTTGGTCTCAAGAATATATTGTTACAATAGTGTCCTAACTTTTATTAACTTATCGATCTTTGGAAATTTCAAAATCATCAAATTAATAAAAGTCAGTTTGTAACAATATATTCTTAAGACCAAATAGAGTAAAAAAGTCTAGCACTGTTTTTTCTTCCGATAAATAGTTAGCGAGATATTATAGATTAAATATTACAAAAGTCACCAAGTTTTTTTTAAATATCTCAAAAAATATTAGGCAAATTAACAAATGTTCCAGATAAAAGTTCAAATTAACTAGTAAAAAAAAATGATATAATAAAAAATTGAGGCTTCGATTTAAGAAAAGTAATAATCAATGAATATCTCGAAAGTGGCTCTATCTGTAAACAAACTGATATAGTTGTTTTTTATACCTCTTGAAATCATACAACTTTCGTCTGAAACATTTTTCAATTTAACGCAGCGTTTCTAAGATACTTAACCCTTTAAAATGGGACACCCTGTACAATGCAATATGAGAACGACAACTATTCCACCACAGTGGAAGATTGCTCAAATAAGGATAATCCCAAAAGCTGGCAAGAACCCTGAAGATCCAAAGTTGTATAGATCTGTCAGTCTGTTGTCTATAACTTTCAAGGTTTTAGAATCTCTATTACTGCTGCAACTCATGCCTATAATGAAGGAAAAGAACCTCATTCTTGACCACCAATTTGGCTTTCGCCAGTACCATGGGACGATTGAACAGGTACACAGACCGATACACAAAATACATCAAGCGTACGAAAAAAAGGAATACTGTTCCGCGATCTTCCTCGATACAGCTCAGACATTCGACAAGGTGTGGTACGATAGCCTACTATTTAAGATGAAAACAAACCTACCTTATTTCTTTTATAATATTTTGAAGTCGTACCTTAGCGATCGCCATTTCCTAATTAAAAACAATGAAGAAACAACCAAACTTTATCCAATCCTGGCGGAAGTACCTCAAAGAAATGTAGTAGAGCCTATCTTATATCAGTTATTACCAGATCTATCTATTAATCCGAGCTTCATAACAGGAACATAACAGGATGTATTTGTTGATGATATAGCCATCATGGCTCTACCATCATGACTCGGTTACTTTACTGAAAAAATATTTTACTGCGAATATATGGAACATTGCTGCCTCTCCATTTTACTGTTCTCATTATATCTGGTATTAGTCAACACGAGTGGTTACTTTATATTCTAATATGTATATAGGGTGTCCCATTTTAAAGGACCCACTCAAATATCTCAGAAACACTGCGTTAAATTGAAAAATGCTTAAAACAAAAGTTGTTTGGCTTGATCATCAGTGAATATCTCGAAAGTGGAGCCATTTATAAACAAAATGCTATCGCTGTCTTATGTCCCCCTTCAAGCCAAATAACTTTTATCATAAGCATTTTTCGATTTAACGCGTGTTAGGTTAGTGTTGACACCCTGTATGTCAAAAAAATACTTTTTCAAAAAAATTATTTTATTTTGAACCGCTCTCAGCCGAACCCAAAGGCACGAACGTGGACTTGGCGGTTGGTGTCTCCTTTTTTTTATGTTTTTAATATTTTTTGGTTCTTTTTCAATTTTTGTTTCAATTTTATTCTATTAATTATTATCTTTTGCTTCATGTACCTAATCTTATTCAGTCTCATTCCCGTCAGACCAATCACAGTGAAGATCAGCCGATTCAGCTTCTGTTTCTGAGGTTGAATCCTGCAAATACGACCCATATGTCAATACTGTACGTTGTTACAAACGCGAATGCTCGAGGTATCGATAATATCCCAAGTACCAAAGTACCGAAGCAACGTGCGCGCAATAACCGACGGTTCGAGTTCCGCATTTGCATTACAATATCTGGGTTCGGCTGAGAGCGGCTCAAAATGAAATAATTTTTTTGAAAAAGTATTATTTTTCTGACATATATATATGAGAATACAAAATAACCACTTGTGTTAATTCCGTTAACCCCTTCTAGGAGTCTTATGAACTCCCCGTCCGATGCACTTAGTGAGTGATATACTACCATTATTATCCCTCTATATATGTTATTATATATTTGCACTGCTATACACCAACAATTCGCTATTATTTTTTTATTAAAACTACGTTGTATTTAATATCGTTTCTCACATACAGTGCAACTCCCCCTGTGTGTTTATTTTCTGCATCGCATCTGACCACGTTGTATCTTTGCATATTAATTTCACTGTCTTCCATCTCCGGTGTCAATCTAGTTTCCGCCAGTGCCAGAAATGCCGGTTTCGCCTTTTACAGAACCAGGTGTTGTATTTCATCTTTATGCGCCAATAGACTTTGAGCATTCGTATACAGAATTAACCCCATTTCTGCCTGTAATTGCTATTTTCTATTTCCATTTCCCCTGCGGATCCTCTTCTTTTCCTCTTCTATAGCTCTTAAGAAAGTTGGGCATTCTTCACTTAATGCATCATGTTCCTCGCTTATTTTCAAGTTGTACGCTTTTATTTTATATATGCAATTTACACATCTTTTCTTTGTTTCCTTGCATTCACTACTCTTGTGTTTTCCTGCACATTAGTGGCATGTGTTCTCACGTGTGCAATTCTTGGCCATATGATAAAATCCTCAGCATTTAAAGCATTTTTTAACATTAAGATAACCCAACACATCATACCTCCTCCACTCTATGTTTACTTTTCCTTCCTCTAGTATTAATTGATGAGTTACTTCATCCACTTCCATTATCATGGAACAACTTTTCCCTTCTCTTTTTTTTATGTTGCACGCTTCCCTTTCTTTCCCTAACTATCTTTTTAATGACTCTCATATGGAAACCCTTTCTGTCATCATCAATTCTATTCTGTTTTACAATTGCATCCACCAAGGTGTCTTCATTCAATTCTACTACATCTTCACAAATATTTATTATTTTAATCTTAGGTTTAATTCTTTTCGGCACCAGTATCTTATATTCATCACCCATTTTGTCTTTCACCGTAACCCTCAGTTTTTCCATTTCACCCTCACTGTACAACCGTACAACTCACTGTATACTGTACAACTCACATCCAAGTACAACCGCTCCATTATTACCCTTTTTGAGTTTTGTTATTCCTATTGCCATATTTCTAATGTCTATTTTTTCTTTCATCATTTTCTTTGTGGTTTCACTTCCTTGTTGCTTGCCTGGCTTAACTATTATTACACTTTCCTTCTTCTTTTCCAGCACCGCCTTCGCATAGTCCCTCTTCATCCCGTCTGTGAGTCTTCCGACCTTCTCCCGTAGCATTCCTCTCATTTCCTCGATCTCTCCCTTGATATCCTGGAGCTCCTCCTTTACTATTTCCCTGATCATCATTTTGATTTCATTTTTACAAGCCATTGCATCTTTCATTTCTTTCATTGTTCTCACCATCCAATCAATTTTCATCTCTATATTAGAATTACTCATTTTTTTTTACACCTTTGATATCGATCCCGTCACTCCTCTAGCTCGCTTACCCTCATTGCAACTCTCTCCTGTTGTTGTTTTCTTCATTTCTTCTATGTCACTCTCAATTTTTATTTCCTCATAAGGACCTTCACATTTTACTAGTTCCTTGTGTGCATTATAGACTTTATGTTTAAACAAACAACCGGGATGATAGAAGAGTTTAGTACACTTCTTACACTGTACCGCTATTTTCTTTATTTCACTCCTGCACGCAGAGCACCTATACTCCGCATAATTAAAGCCAATCATGTCAACATCGACAACCGACATGCCACATATCCTCATTCTTGCTTATTTACTAAACCTTGCTTTCACCTCTATTACTGTATATCTGTAACACGCCCGCACACTCCGCCTCTATCCACACCCACACCTCCGAGGAAACTTTCACAACCCTCCGATTTATATGTCCCCTGCACTCCTATGATTTTGGTGGAGCGACAAATCATACGTCTATCTACCTAGAGAGAGAGAGAGAGAGAGAGAGAGAGAGAGAGGGAGAGAGGGAGAGAGAAAGAAAACATTGTAATAAAAAATAAGAGTTCTCATTTAAAAAACGGATGTTAACTTCCAAATGACTTTGAAGGTCATGGCCAATGTCAAATTCAAGGTCATCATCAAGTCCGTTACTCGATTTTCTGCAACTTTTGTGTTTAAAGTTTTTCATGAAAACTTGATCCTGCAAAGTTATCCGGGGGGCCCGGCATTTTTAAGACACTCTGTATATACATATGTATACTAAAATTCACTAACGTCGATAACAGATGATAACGTTCCCTACTTTTTGACAATCGGCCTTACGTTATCATTTTTTCACTCATTCCCCTCCCCCAACCCTCCCCCCTCCCTTCACACTTCTCTCTCTCCCCTCTCTCTTCCCCTCTCTCACCTTTTCCCCATCTCCCTCTCCCTCCCACCCCTCTTTCTCACACTCTCTCCCTCACATTCTCCTCTCTCTTTCTCCCCCTCTCCCCCCTCCCTCCTTCCCACTCTCTTACACTCCCTCCCTCTCCCTCTCCCTCTCCCTCTCCCTCTCCCTCTCCCTCTCCGTCTCCGTCTCCGTCTCCGTCTCCGTCTCCGTCTCCGTCTCCGTCTCCGTCTCCGTCTCCGTCTCCGTCTCCGTCTCCGTCTCCGTCTCCGTCTCCGTCTCCGTCTTCGTCTCCGTCTCTCTCTCTCTCTCTCTCTCTCTCTCTCTCTCTCTCTCTCTCTCTCTCTCTCTCTCTCTCTCTCTCTCTCTCTCTCTCTCTCTCTCTCTCTCTCTCTCTCTCTCTCTCTATCTCTCTCTCTCTCTCTCTCTGTCCCGCTGTCTCTTTTATTTACGCGCGCGCCATTTTAGCTGATTCATATAAAGTTTAAAATAAATATTATAAATCATAAAAATAATCCCTGTAGTGTAATATAAATATAATATCCGACTCCAACATACGATGTATTAGGCGCATACAATTTGAAACTTAGAGAGGGGGAGAGGGAGAGAGTGTGAGAGAGAGTGAAAATAAAGTGAAACGATATGTAAGCAGCCGAATCATGTAAAATCTAACGTACTATTTTTTTAAATGTTATTGAACTTATTTTAAATTTATAAATCCTCATAAAAATTTCACAGCTCAGCATTATATAACATATCCCTCTAAATCTTCCGAAGCATCATTTCTGTGGAATATTATTCATTGCATAAATTATTCTATATTATGTTATACCGTATATACCAACAAGTCGAAGAATCGGAGAAACAGTAGCAAAAAGCATATTTCGGAGAATAAGAAAATATTCGCAACGTCGCATTTACATTCATATAAGATCTATGTGTAGAAAAGAAGAATTGACAACGCAGCACACACACGTTTGTCCAAAGTCTGTGAGAAAATATATATATGTAAAAATATGAAAAGGAGACAGCGCGACATGTAGTCGCCCACTGAACATCTTGACAATCGCTTCACCTCGCATATATATATATATATATACATATAAATCATAAATTAAATTATATATATATATATATATTTATATGTATATATATAGCTAATTTAATTTAAGACATCACATGTGAGGTTGTGATTGGTGTGTACGACATACGTGTGGAATATAACAACGTTTTCCGACTGATTATGAATGCAACCTAATGAGCGTGCGATCGAGGGAACAAAGATACGAGAGAGTTTCAAACACTAATCTTTTTATTAGCTGTACAGATTGAAAAATCCTTTTGCACAATGAAAGTACTTATAATAACGAAGACCGGAAGACAAAGTTTTATATAAAATTCAATGAAAAATTTAACAATTATAGTTTCCTTGTCATAACATTACTCCACACCTGAGACAGACAAGGATAGTACGATTGTGTCTGCCTGCAACACCATCGATCATGATTATGCGGAACTAATCTACTGTTCTGTTTTATCCAAAAATGTAGCAAACACAATTCCGTATGCATTACATTTTTCTCAAACACTATTCTTTTACACTGACTTCTAAGCTCATTTCTGTTACTTCAGTATTATTCTTTCATATTATGGCCTAGTCCGGAAGCAAAAATTTTTGCATGGATAAACTGCAGAACTTTTATAATTAATAAGTAAAGTTACGAGCTGACACAAAACATGATAATGAAACTGTAATTTTGTAATTTTTCATTGAATTTTACATAACTATGTCTTCCGGACTCCGTTATTATAAGTACTTTCGTTGTACAAAAGAATTTTCCAATCTGTCCAGCTAATAAAAAGAATAGTGTTTGAGAAGATTGAATCAATGTGTCGGTAAAACAGACGACTCCAGGATCCCCTTAAGGCTATAATCGAAATAAATCCATCCCAATCAGTACGAGAGATTGCTACGACATTGAATACATCCCACACAAGCATAGAAAAGCATTTGCGCCAGCTGGGATACGTTTCCCGACTTAATGTTTGGGAGTTGCATCAATTAACCGAGGCTAACTTGACCACACGCATATCCATCTGCGATTCGCTACGGAAACGCCAAGAAAACAACCCATTTTTGAAACGAATGATGACGGGTGACGAAAATGAGTCGTCTACGATAATGTAAACGCGCAAAAGATCATGAGGGCACAGCAGCAAACCACCGCAAACAACCTCGAAGGCGAGATTGCATTCGAAGAAAATAATGCTCTCCGTATGGATTTCAAAGGTGTCATCTGTTACGAACTGTTACCGTCAGGCAAAACGATTGATTCAACTGTATACTGTTCACAATTGACGAAATTGAATCAAGCAATCCGCATAAAATGTTCAGAATTGGCAAATCGCAAGGGTATCATCTTCCACCACTACAACGCCAGACCTCATACGTCATTGACTACTTGGAACAAATTGCTTCAGCTTGGCTGGGATGTTTTGCCTCATCCTCCGTATTCATCGGATCTTGCCTCTTCCGATTATTATTTATTTTGGTCGCGGCAAAACTCTATGAACGGGAAAACCTTCAAGGATGAAGAGGCCGTTAAAAACCATCTGGATTGGTTTTTCGCCGATAAGTCCCAGAACGTTTTACGAATGCGGCATAATGAAGTTGGTGGAAAGATGGCTAGAGGTCATCGATAAAGATGGCCAATATAAATTGATTAAAATTTATCTTGTGTATCAACAAATTGTGTTTTATTCTACTCTAAAAAACCGAACGAAGTTATTTGCCAACCCAATACATTATTGGTCTCAGGACAATCCATATTAAATACGTATTATGCCGTTTCAACATCACTGATCGTTAAATGTTCGGTGTGACATTGTTGGAGACTCCATCATGGGGACATATTTTTTTTAATCCACGGTAACATGTTAATCTTACTGCAATTTTTTAAGTAATGAGCTTCACATATTATTAGAGGATGTTCCACTGTGTATTCAACGTGATATGTGATTCTAATAAGATAGAGCACCGCGACATTTTGCTAGAATTACGCATGTTGCTGAACAAAATGTTTAGTCAATGATGGATTGAGCATTGTAAACCTATTCAATGACTACCTTTCGCACTTTATCTAATCCCTTTAGATTTCATTCTTGGGGGTATATAAAAAAAGTATTTGGCGCGATCCCTATTACTAAAGAAGAAATGAAGGAACGAATTCGAGCTACCTGCGTATAGATTACGCCAGCTATGCTCTTAAATGTGCGTAAAAATTTTATCGAAAGATTATTTAAGTGCTTAGAAGTACATGGTATGCATTTTGAACATTTATTAAAATAAATCATACAAACTTTGACTTTTTTAGTATTTTGTTCCCAGTCATTTCTACCGAATTTATATGAAATACTCTCAATCTTGGTCTATAATAGACGGACTCGATCATTAATAAGTAGTAAACAAAATGAAAATCGGTGAGTGAATCTGTTAAATGTGAGTTCTTGGAGTTTCGCGCCTTGAGAAATTTTGAATTGGTTCTAGCCCGGAAATTAATGATTTTAGAAAAAGATTTTTTGAATAAAAGTGACTTCTCTTTCAACCAAGAACTCATTAATGTTAAAATTTTTGGAGTTGCCATTTAAAAAAACGAAGTTGGTGTTTTCCATGCCATAAGTGTGTGATTGCGGAAAATGAGGATAAGTCCACGTGAAAGGACATATCGAGACGAGAAGAGCGAAAACAAAAGGATTAAAATCCATCTACCCGTTTCAGAAATATTGAGCTGTAACACTTTATTTTTGGCCCATTCTGTATGATATCCCGAGTGTGTCAATTAAAGAGTTACAGACTTATATCTCGGGAACGAAGCATTTTAGAGAAAAATGTATCCAACAAAAGTTGTCTGGTTTCAAGGGAGACATGAAACAACTATATCAATTTGTTTATAGATGGCGCCACTTTCAAGATATTCACTAATCATTACTTTTCTTAAACGGTAATTTAAATTTTTTATTATATCATCTTTTTCTATCGATTAATTTGAATAACTTTCGTCTGAAATACTTTTTTATTTGTCTAATATTTTTTAGATATTTAAGGAAAACTCGATAACTTGTTCAATATTTAATTTACGATATCTTGCTGTTTGTCGGAAGAAAAAATACTAGATTTTTTTACTCTATTTAGTCTCAGGAATATATTGTTATATTAATGCCCTACTTTTTGTTATCAATGCTTATCGACCTTTGGAAAGGACAATGTTAAAAAACCTCGTTTTTGTACCTTTTAAGGGAACGAGAAAAACCTATTGGAAACGTTGTGAATAAGTGTCTATTTGACGAAAATGAACCTCGGAATGTCCAGAAGTGAGGGGAAAACTTTTGATGCTAAAACAAAGATGCATATTATGAAAGATAAGAATAAGTTTACGGAAGAGTTTCTGTGTTCTAAGTGCTACGTATTTTCTCTATTGTTTTAAAAAGAGTAAAAGAATAATATTTTTAGTAATTTTCTAATACTAAAACCAACATGAGGATGCAATGTTCAATATACCATGTGTCCCATAAGAACTAGGATCTCAGAAGAATGCCTTGATTCAATATTACAAAACACCGTTTTTTGCTCCTCGTGAGAACGGATAAAACATATTGGGAACTAGTTGGACTGGTGTATATTCCATGGTAATAAAGCTTAACATGTCTAAATATGCGGAAAAATTCTTCAATCTTGAAATAAAAATATATTTTAAATTAACAAAAGTTAAGGCGCAATTGTAGCAATATATTCTTGAAACCAAATAGAAAAATCTAGTATCACTTTTCCTTCCGACAAACAGTATGATATCGTAAATTAAATATTGAAAAAGTTACCGAGTTTTCTTTAAATGTCTCAAAAAATATTAAGCAAATAAGACAAGGATGTAACGCTCTGCCCTCCCGCCGCTCGTCTCTCCGCGCTCCATCCTCGCGAGTGGTGACAAGTCGCGGGTCGGAGGATTCCGGTTCACCTCGGTCTCGATCGGTCTTCCGCCGTCGCCCGCGCTTCTTGCTGCGGACCGTCGGACGGATGTTCGCTGCAGGATTTTCGGGAAGGATTTTAAATAATTGCTCTGATTTTGATTTAGCTCGGTTCTGCCGAGAATTCTCCGAGTTTCTCGCTCGGCTGTACAGTGGTTTTATTTGTTTCGTTTCTTCGTATACTTCTCACTTGCCGTACACCTGTCCGCGTTACAGAACGATTATTGAATACGGCTCACGCTGGAGGTCTTTCGACGTTTCGCGACGAAAGTTCGAATTCGCCTCGGGCAATGTTTTTACCACGTCGCAAGCCGCGGATCTCGACCGGACGCGTGCTCGAGATCTGTCACCGTTTGACGAGGGTCGTGCGTCGCCGGCGGAACAATAAGATGCGTCTGATTCCCGGAAACGTGAAATAATGAGATGATACACCTGCGATAAACCTAAGACACGGGTTAATTTCGCTGTTTCTTTCGAATCACGATTCGACGATGATACGGTGCGGTTTTACTCGGCCCGAAAAAGCGCTAATAAATAAATAATAATGTTCGGCGGATTACACTGGTATACCGCGAGCTCCGAGATCTGTGGAATATGTTTGGGCGCGTTGATTGCGTCGAAAACAAACGCGCCGGTGATCGAGGCCCGCTATTCGGACGGTTAGCAGATAGGCTGAAAATCTAATGCTTCTCCTTTCGTAACATCGGCGTACGCGTCTTATCGGCTCCGCGCTTATTTTCGCTACAGTTACTTAATCTAACAAGGAGATGACGCAACCTGTTTCATCGATTTCAACACGAATCATAGCACACTCGATAGCTATGATGCCGTGTATAAACGCTCTAACATAATATGAGTGAATGCGTCTTTGTTTACGAGTAATTTGCAGTTAAAGTTTGGCTCGCGGAGCCGTGCCACACATAGGGCGCAAGTTACGACACTCTTTCACGAAGCGGCGTGGCTGAGCAGACAGAGGTTCCCGCGCCGCGAACACTTTTGAGCCGACAACGGCGTTCGAGTCCCGCCGACGACTGGTTCGTTTTTTTTCGTATGTAAAGACATGTAATAAATATTTTTATATTGTTCTTATGTATAATTCCTTTTTTTGTTTCTACGCTATTAATCAAGGCTAATTAGGAGAGTCAGGTCTTTCAAATATGAACACAACTTTTTTATTAATTACAATAAAATGTTTTTGTCCGTATCAAAACACATACACACACACACACACACACATAAGACAAATATAAGGCACACAAATGAAAGTTATGTATTATAAAATGTGGTCATGCAGTCGCAACTCTGCGGATGGAATGCCGTATAAAAGCATGTAAAACATAATAGTTTTTTGCACCAACTGCACGTAATAAACGCATAATTGTTTGCACAAATACACTTTTGACTATGTATAGTTGGTGGAAAACATATTTGATTAACGTTGTAAAATACCTCGCGACTGTCAACAAGACTGGACGCACACCACGCATATTGGAGCATAAAATTGAAAACTGATGCTAATAACAGATAGTGTGTGAGTGATTGTATACGAATTGCATCAGCGCGAGTGTTCAAATTTATACTTTCGTCGCCGGTATATAAAGAAGGACAGTTCTGTATACGCTTTATAATGATTTTGACCTGTCTATAGAAATAAACATCGCACGGTTGACAAATTGGCGTACATTTTGGTGGTATTATTTGTAGGTTACACGTTGGCCTATTGTTATTATCGCGAAATATTTCGTTATACATATGGATATTCTTTTGTCCTCCCCAAGAATCAACAAGAAATAAAAACTGATGATTACCAACGTACGGCTTGAGAACCAGTTTCAAATATTGCTGATAGAGAGACGTTGTTAATTTCCCTGATTTGGAGCAGACTGGAACAACATTTTTACATAATAGCAATAACGCATCTACCTCTTTCTGTACCCGGACTCCAAATGTGTTGGAAGTCTCTTGTAAGCAAACGAACACTTTATTTAATAGCTTGCCCGATTGTGTGACAGAATATTGTGCAGTATAAGAGTGAGTCACTTTGTTTAGATCGCCGATATATAATTGTACGAATTTTTCGCCAGTATGCGTGTACGTTCGTGCAACATTTACGCGATATTCGCAGCCCATTTGGTCAGAATTTATTATGAAATCCGGGTCGTAATCCGGTGATATACTTCTAATTAATTCTTGAAAGTGTACAGCGGATTCCATCACAGCTTGCGGTGATATTATTTCTCTTTTTGATAAATACCGAACAACTCGACGGTTAGAAATTTTGTATTCACGTAGAAATGATGTTAACCATGTGTTCGATGCTACAAAGCGGAAAGCTTTGTCATGTTCTTCGCTTTCTTCTCCTTGTTTGTCATATTGAACGGCTGCAGCCATCGTCCACTGTTGAAGGAGACGTCGTGTAACAAGTTGCCTTTGCTCTCTTGCTTCCGTAAACCGATCATACACATTCCGTTTTATTAATTGCAGCTTATCCAAATAATTTCCACCAGATAAAATGTATTTGCGGAAGCGTGCAACTTCACTGTGATAATGCAAATGCAAATGCTTTAAACTTGCTTTGTAACGTACGGAAGCTCCAATTCGGATGTTCGTTTGCGGTCATAACTATTTTCAATTTTACGTCATACGGCACTAGATCCATCGCTGCAACTTTTTACAGAGGTTCGTAGTCTTCCGTTCTTTGACTCGTATGAGGCTTGTCCGAAGAAGACGATTGAACATCTTCCATCGCATCTTCTTCAATCACGTCTTCTCCTTCTGCTATATAATATTTCACCTCATCTGATATTTTATGTTTTCCGAACAGTTTAATTAATTTTTCAAACAATTTTCCGCCAATTAATTTCGAATTTTTTGATAATTTTCTTGGCGCTTCATTATTAATTAAATTAAATTGTATCAGAACATCTGCAAATATGAATTCAATATAATTGATATTGTATACAAGGCCAATAACAATACGTACAAATATATCTTTCCATTGCTCACACATTCAATATATTTACCTCGAAGATATTCTATTGCATCCGTCAACTCTTCTTTCGTAATATCACATTTTGCTAGATTTTGCACATAGCTGATCGTTGCTTCATCTACAAACGTGATTTCGATTTTTAACACGAGTTTTTCACTGTTCACGTTACGAAGATTGCCCAGAGAACGAAGCGAGCATGTCACAAAACATGAGAATCCCTCTGCGAGAAGGGGAAAGGGAAGAGGGTTCCTTTCCATTTGTAACGGTTCTAACGGCTCTCGGGTTTCTCTCACACAAAATAATCACTGTCTGGCCATTTCTTTCCCATACCATACGAAATATTTATACGAAATAGATTTACACGAAAAATACATTTTATTGTAATTAATAAAAAAGTTGTGTTCATATTTGAAAGACCTGACTCTCCTAATTAGCCTTGATTAATAGCGTAGAAACAAAAAAAGGAATTATACATAAGAACAATATAAAAATATTTATTACATGTCTTTACATACGAAAAAAAACGAACCAGTCGTCTGCGGGACTCGAACGCCGTTGTCGGCGCAAAAGTGTGCACGGCGCGGGAGCCTCCTAACGTAGACGGACAAGCACTTGGAAATCGCGAGACGGTGGCTAACTGCTGCCGTTCTCTCGAAACAGAAACTTATTCTAAGTCGGCACGGCGGCTAACTGTTGCCTAACGTCGATGGACGAGCACTGAGAAATCGCGGAACGGTGGCTAATTGCTGCCGTTCTTTCGGAAACAGACACTTATTCTAAGTCGGCGCGGCGGCTAACTGCTGCCTAACATCAACGGACGAGCACTTAGAAATCGCGAGACGGTGGCTAACTGCTGCCATTCTTTCGGAAATAGAAACTTATTCTAAGTCGGCGCGACGGCTAACTGCTGCCTAACGTCGACGGACGAGCACTTAGAATCGCGGAACGGTGGCTAATTGCTGCCGTTCTTTCGGAAACAGACACTTATTCTAAGTCGGCGCGGCGGCTAACTGCTGCCTAACATCAACGGACGAGCACTTAGAAATCGCGAGACGGTGGCTAACTGCTGCCATTCTTTCGGAAATAGAAACTTATTCTAAGTCGGCGCGACGGCTAACTGCTGCCTAACGTCGACGGACGAGCACTTAGAATCGCGGAACGGTGGCTAATTGCTGCCGTTCTTTCGGAAACAGACACTTATTCTAAGTCGGCGCGGCGGCTAACTGCTGCCTAACGTCAACGGACGAGCACTTAGAAATCTCGAGACGGTGGCTAACTGCTGCCATTCTTTCGGAAATAGAAATTTATTCTAAGTCGGCGCGACGGCTAACTGCTGCCTAACGTCGACGGACGAGCATTTAGAATCGCGAGACGGTGGCTAACTGCTGCCGTTCTCTCGAAACAGAAACTTATTCTATGTCGGCGCGGCGGCTAACTGCTGTCTAACGTCGACGGACGAGCACTTAGAAATCGCGAGACGGTGGCTAACTACTGCCGTTCTCTCGAAACAGAAACTTATTCTAAGTCGGCGCGACGGCTAACTGCTGCCTAACGTCGACGGACGAGCATTTAGAATCGCGAAACGGTGGCTAACTGCTGCCGTTCTTTCGGAAACAGAAATTTATTCTAAGTCGGATCCGTGTGGATCGTATCGGTGGAACGCTAAGCGTCCGTTTAGCGCGTGCCGCCGGGTCTTGTAAGATTTTCCCGGTGATGCGGTATGGTACTTGGAGAAATTACTCACCGGCATTTGGCCGTGCTTCCCGGACTCTCTGTTCGCTTTACTGATCCTGGTTCTACTCAGTCCTCTCGTCGGGTGCCTCTTCTCGCCAGGGAGCTCTGTTCGGAAGACTATCTCGCTTTGAGACGACGACTCTCTCGATCTCGGTGAAAGAACGAGTTATATACCCTTAAAATCGAGAGTCGAGAGCGGAAGGGGTTATCCCCCCAAATTTCCGCGAAATTTGCGCATGCGGATTTTGAGATTACCCCTTTTCGCGTCTTGATCCCGATTTTTCCTGAGCGGGCGAGCGATTGCTCGCAATCTTTCGGCGCTCGAGCCTTATTGCCGCAGCACTGATGGTCGGTGCGGTGCGGGGATGGTAGTGGCAGTGTTCGATCGCGCGGCGACCGATCGTCGTCGCCGCGCGATTCGTAACGGAGACAAGGGACTCCTTGTCCCACGTTATAAGGATTCAAACAAAAGTTGTTCAAATTAATTGGTAGAAAAAGATAATATGATAAAAAAATTGGAGTTCCATTTAAAAAAAGTAATAATCAGTGAATATCTCAAAAGGAACGTCATCTGTAAACAAACTGTTTTATATCCCTCTTGAAACCATGCAATTTTTGTCTGGTACATTTTTCTCTGAAATGCTTCATTCTCGAGATATAAGTTTGTAACTCTTTAATTGACTCATGTATTGTAATATGATATTATATAACATAAAAATAGATATAAATAGATACACATATATTGTGACATTTAAATGAGAAAGAAATATTATTTTGTTAATATGTTAACTCGTATATAATTAATACATTAATATAATAATTTAATAATCCACAAAAGTAAAGGAATGCATTTTACATTAAGGCCTAGATGAACAACATAGGGATAATTCTGGTTGGACACCTTTACATTATGCCGCATTTGAAAGTCATATTGATGTTTGTGAAGCATTACTGGATGCTGGTGCGAAAATTGATGAAACCGACAATGACGGAAAAAGCGCACTCATGCTTGCAGCGCAGGAAGGACACACATCGTTGGTAGAAAAGTTACTAAAACAACATGGCGCCCCTATAGATCAGCACGCCCATGATGGCAAAACGGCAATAAGGTATTATAATTATGATTTAACATATTTTGCTATGTCTATAATACAATATATTGTACAATAATCTATTATTGATGTTATGGCTGAATTTCTGTAAACCGATATCCCATTATCGTGAATTTATTTAATTCTTTATATCCTAAATTAATTTACCCAAGATCTTATTAAATTTTTGCGTATTACTAATAACTCTTAGCATTATAAACATAAGAAACAGGAAAATAAATTTTGTAACAACTCAATGATTAAATTTTGACGTGGTATTTGTAAGTACCGACAGGAATGTAGGATAAGACACGAGAAAAAGGTTCAAGAGCGCATATATAGAGCGGTACTTTGAAGTACCGTCAGGATATAAAGGGTTAATAAGGGTTAATAAGGGACCGCTATTATACAGCGTGTCCCAAAAGTAACGGACAACCCTAATAACTCTCTAGTATTGAAGTTTCAAGGAAAATAATCTGAATAAAAGTTGTAAGGATTTAAGAAAGCTACCTTATGATGATCTTAACTTTGACCTTGACCTCTATTTTCAAGGTCATTTGAAGGTCGACTTGCGTTTTTTAAATAGGAACCTTCATTTTTTATTACATTGTTTTTTTCTACTAGTTAATTTGAACAACTTTTGTCTAAAATATTTTTCTATTCGTCTAATATTTTTTGAGATATTTGAGGAAAACTTGATAACTTTTTCAATATTTAACTTACAATATCTCGCTAACTATTTGTCGAAAGAAAAAATGATACTAGATTTTCTCGCTTTATTTAGTCTCAAGAATATATTGCTACAATAGCGCCTTGACTTTTATTAACTTACCGATTTTTGGAAATTTCAAAATCATCAAATTAACAAAAATCAGGGCGCATTTATAACAATATATTCTTGAGACTAAATAAAGCAAGAAAGTCTAGTACCACTTTTTCTTCCGACAAATAGATAGTGAGATATAAGTTAAATATTGAAAAAGTTATCAAGTTTTCTTCAAATATCTCAAAAAATATTAGACAAATAAAAAAATGTTTCAGACAAAAGTTGTTCAAATTAACTAGTAAAAAAAACAGTGTAATCAAAAATAAGAATTCCCATTTAAAAAACGCAAGTAGACCTTCAAATGACCTTGAAAATAGAGGTCAAGGTCAAAATCAAGGTCATCATAAGCTCACTTAAATCCCTACAACTTTTATTCAAATCATTTTCCTTGAAACTTCAATATTGAAGAGTTATTAGGGTGGTCCATTACTTCTGGGACACCCTGTATATAAGGTATAATTAAACTATCTCAATGCTAATTTTGTAAATATAATTTAGGCATTGAAAAAAAGATGTTTAATCTATATTTCGTTGTTTACGTAAACACTTAACAGTTGCTATATTATTCAGCAATAAAATTTGCAGATCACTGTTGCGAAAGTTAAGTATGATATAAATGAATGATTGTTCGTTATTTCAAAAACAGGTGACACAGAATAGTTATTAGAGACCGAGAGACCAAGGGCCTTATTCTTGAAACTATGCAATACAGGGTATTCGAAAAAAATGAGAACCCGCTATTATCTCCAGAAGTGCGCACTTTCACGGAAAATGACTCAAATAAAAGTTATAGGGGTCATAAAGTATTATCTTTTGGTGACCTTGAAATTGACCTTGAGGGTCATTTGAAGATCAACTCGAAATTTTCTAACAGAAATCCCAATTTTTTATTACACCGTCTGTTTCTATCAATTAATTTGAACAACTTTTGTCTAAAATATTTTTTTATTTACTTAATATTTTTTTAGATATTTAAAGAAAACTTGATAACTTTTTCAATATTTAACTTACGATATCTCGCTAACTATATGTCGGAAAAAAAAGTGGTACTAGACTTTTTTGCTCTATTTAGTCTCAAGAATATATTGTTGCAATAACGCCTTGACTTTTGTTAACTTTTTTTAACTGACTTTTGGAAATTTCAAATCATCAAATTAACAAAAAGCAGGATGCTATTATATTATATTGTATATTGTGCATGCAAGTTTTCTCGCGACTAATATCGCATACGTGATATGAAAAGCGTTAATTGCTATTCTCAACGTAAAGCGGAAATGGTGAAGCGAAATTTGTTGTACATGATAATCTTACAGCGTTGCCAAGTTTAACATAAATATCTGCACCAATTAAAATTCAACTACGAGAGTAGATCAATAAGTACCCGTGTTTGAAGACAGATAGCGTTGTTGAGGGAAGTTGGCATTATCATCGTATACTACTGCCCTTTAAACGTGCCATATAAAAATTTCAGACAGATTCATAGGTTATTTTTTATTTGACAGCCACATATATTAAATGTGTTTGGTGGTTTTCGATACGATGGAAAAAGAGCAATATCGATTCGTAATTCGCTTTTTATTTTTGGATGGAAAAACGTGCGAAGAAATAGAAGCGAAGTTGGTTGCTGTCTATAGAGACCCTTCACCATCTATGAACACCGTGAGATATTGGTTCAACGAATTCAAACGTGGCCGTACATCTGTTTCTGATGAGGAGTGGCTAGGCCGCCCGGCAGACGTAATTACTGAGGAAATCGTTGAAAGGGTCCACGACATGATTCTCGCTGATCCCCGAACGAAAGTGCGCGAAGTAATAGAGGCCGTAGGCGTGTCGGACGGAACAGCAATCAATATTTTACATAAGTTAAGAATGAGAAAGCTGTCGTCCCGATGAGTGTCGCGATTGCTCACGATGGACAACAAGCGGATACGGCTGTCAATTTCGAAGCAGTATTTGGACCTCTTTAAGCGAAATCCACAAGAGTTTTTGTGTCGAATCGTCACCGTTTATGAAACTTGGATCCATCACGCTAGAAACCAAGTAATAGTCAAAACAATGGACTTTTCCGGGCGAATCTGCTCCGAAGAAGGCAAAGACAGTCCCATCGGCCGGAAAAGTTATAGCTACGATTTTTGGGAATTCGAAGGAAATAATCCTCATGGACTTTTTAGAAAAAGGAAGCACGGTCACGGGGCAGTACTACAGTGAATTATTTGTCCGATTCGACGAGAAATTGAAGGAGACATGGCACCAATTGGCAAAGAAAAAAGTGCTGTTCCACCACAACAATGCACCAGCTCACTCATCCGGAATCGTTGCGGCCAAATTGCATGAATTGCGCTACGATTGTTGCCGCACCTATCGTACTCGCCCGACCTGGCTCCCTGCTACTTCTTTCTATTCCCCAACATGAAAACGTGGTTCGCGGGGAAAAATTCACCTCAAACGAGGAGGTCATCATCAAGACAGAAGCTTATTTTGAAGAGTTTGACAAATCGTATTTTTTAGAGGGGTTAAAGAACTGGCAGGGACGTTGGGAAAAGTGTATCGTCCTAAAAGGGGATTACGTTGAAAAATAAAAATAAATTTTTATGAAAAACTTTATTCGTCTTCATTCCTAACACGGGTACTTATTAATCCACCCTCGTATAATGGAAGGAGAAAACTCAACCTTAACTAATTGTATATCAATCTCAACAACAATATTATTAAAACAGTATTATTAAAATAATTTAACGAAATAATTTGATAAGTAAACCGTTAGTACAATAGATAGACAAATCGCTAACAGATTTGATTATAATTTTGTAATAAATGAAATGTTATTTATGACCAAATAAAATTCGTGTATAACCAGCTACTTCCATAAATATAATTTAATTTTACAAGTAAACCTCGAAGAACGTTAGACACCGATTTGTCTTCAATTTTTTACAGTTAGTTTTTAATATCAAAGTATGAAGAAATGTATGTGGTCATTTTTAACCTAAATTGATTTTTCAAATCTTTTAATACTTTGAAGTTTGCGCAAGTATTTTATATACAGGATGTCCGGTAATTATCTGCCAACCGGAAGTATGAAAGTAGATTGGGTTAAGCTGAAAAGAAAAGTAAAATACAATTTTGCAAGAATCGCAATAATTTCGAATTATCGATTTAATAATACCGAGTTATTAATGACAGAAATCTGACGAGTGAGTGCGCTCCGATAAGGACGATTAGAAGAGCGTTGCAACCTCTCGGACCATCGTATGGCCCATTCGACCAAACAACTGTTGGAGGCGTGCGGCGAGATGTAGGTGCAGAGAGATAAAACACAAATAGCGATACGTTGTCCTTCCCTTCGCCACGCACTGGCTATAGTTGCTGGATCAATTAGATCATGCTGTGGCCCAAGCGGTTGCAACGCTTCTTCAATTATCTATGTCATCACATACCCACTCCTCGGATTTCTGTTATTAATAACTCAATAATTATTGCGATTCTTTCAAAATTGTACTTTTCTTTTCAACTTAACCCAATCTACCTTCACATTTCGGGTTGGCAGCTAATTACCGGACATCCTGTACATTTAAGGCCCCTGGGTACTCGCTGCGGCCATATTGGAATTATGGTGTCATAAACGAGAAATGACACGCTGAGAATTCTTGCGTGTTATTTTAAAATAAAAAAAATAATAAAAAAATAAAAGAAAATAAAATTTCTCAAAAACGACACTTGAAATGGTTCAGTACACTTGTAAAAAGTTCCGAGTTCTCTCCTTTTACTTCAACGGTTAATACAGAGCCGTAAAATAGACCATGAAAAGAGGCCTACTCACACGAAAAAACGCGTGGTCTAACAGCTGATGAAACGAGTACAAATTATGTTCCCACACATATTTCACAAAAGCTGAGAACTCGGAATTTCCTACAGGTTTCCTAAATACACAGTCTGTCCCAGATACGATGAGACTGGTTCCATCAAAGTTCTTACCGCAGCGATATCTATGAATGAATGATGGTAGGTGAATGTTCAACCCTTCATCTACTTAACCTCAAAATTTGAGCGAATTCGGTTGATATTTCACTGTGGTTTGACATTTTATGTAAAGTCACTTTGTGTACGTCGGTCGGAAGACCAACTTTTAAATTGGGTAAAAGTGGTGCAGAAACGTACGAAACGCTAAAAAATGTATACGGGGATGAATGCATGTCCCGTGCACAGGTTTTCCGTTGGTTTGGCCGATTCCGTGACGGTCGTGAGGACCTTGCAGACGATGACCGAGCACCGCCGCCAAAAACCACTCGCAATGAAGAAAACATCGAGAAAGTCAAAGAAATTCTTCGAAGCGACCGCTGTGTCTGCCCAGATATTATCTGGGAGTTCTACAACGATTATGGGCCAGAATTCGACGAGTTCGACCGGAATATCGAGAGCCAGGCAGTTGGTTTTTGTTGCACGATAATGCACCATCGCACAAAGCCATCATGGTACGTGAATTCTTGACCAAAAAAGGCATCATTGTTATCGATCATCCACCGTATTCATCTGATTTGGCTCCGTGCGACTTCTGGCTATTTCCCAAACTGAAAATGGCGATGAAAGGAAATCGTTTCGATACTATCCCGGTCATCCAAAAGACTTCGACCGCCATACTAAAGGCCATTCCAGCCGATGAGTATAAAAAATGTTTCGAAAAATTTGTTGAACGTTTCCAGCGCTGTATTGACTCAGAAGGAGACTATTTTGAATAAACAAGAATAAAAAATTAAAATAATAAACGCTTTGTATTTTTTTGGACCAGTCTCATTGGATCTGGGACAGACTGTGTATATTACACGTCACATTTCACTACAACGAATAACAGAAAAATGGCACCGAAGAATAAATTAGGCCGTCAACATGTCACTTTTTCATGCCTTTTAGTTCAGCGTTTTGCTGTGAAAAGCATGTAACATGACGGTATTCTTGAGTTCTTTTCCCTGCTGTGTCCACGAGTAAGATAAGTTAGACAAAGACGGACAGCGAATCTATGTCTGTCTTTGTCTCACCACTGGATAGCTGACAATTGTAGCGGCTGACACGTGCCAGCGGCGATCTCATCTCTCATGATCCATTTCTTATATGCTCCTCCTTCCACGCGATGCTTTAGAGCCTGCATATGTATAAGGTATAACAGCAACATACAGATCAGTATGACGGATTGCTTATCCCTATTCGGCCGATAATGCAGAGGTTGCCGAAAACGTCACTCGTTGACTTTGTTAATAATGATATTTGCAATGTTCTCAGTTATGACAAATGCAACTACCTTTGCACTGTTATCATTATGAGAGTTTATTGACCGTTTACCGACAGGAGGCAAACTTCATTGCATTAAAAAAGATGTTTAATAGATGAAACTGAGAAATAAATATTACTGAATTAAGCAGAATAAATAAGAGTAATACTTAAAAAATAAATAATACAACATATTTCCTGGTTTCGCATAATTTCTTAATTGCTTTTTTACGTTGAAAAGTTCGACAGAAATTGGAGATTAGAAAGAACGATACAGAAATATTTAAAAGTCTCATATACTGTATTTCATCCATATTTCTACAAAAGATCGCTTTTGCAAAAGTATGAATGGACTAGAAACACAGTATAAATATCGGTTGCAACTTAATCGACCGCAACAATCAAGCTGCAAAAAGTTTCGAAAAATAGGCCCTAGTTTCGATAAATGAGGTGTCAAGATACAAGACTATAATGAACTGAAAATATGTCGCTTAATAGTTGCGGTCGATTAAGTTGCAACCAATATTTATATTAGGAGTACAAATAAGTTTCCTCCGTTTGATAAAAGATGGCCCCACCAGAAGGTTGAAATTGTCAGATGTAAAACGTAATATCGTAAGTTTGGACATCTGGTAACAACATAACCTAGAAGTATTAGTTACTCCGATCAGCATCATATAATTTTTTTCATGAGAAAATGTCCAAGTTTTGTGCCGAATAAACGTCATTTGCGGGAACTTTTGATTTACTTCTTTAATTTGAAGAAATCTGCAGCTGAGGCGCATCGATTGCTTGTAGAAGCATATGGTAGACTGCTTTAAGTGAGAGAAGTTGTCGTGAATGGTTTCAAAAGTTTAAAAACGGTGAGTTTGACACAAAGAGTTGGAAGACAAAGAACGTAGTGGAAGGCCGAAAGTGTACGAAGACACGGAATTGGAAGCATTATTAGAGGAAGATTCGTGCCAAACGCAAGAAGAACTTGCACTTACATTAGAAGTGACTCAACAAGCAATTTCACATCGTTTAAAATCGTTGCGAATGATTCAAAAACAAGGAAATTGGGTTCCATATGAACTGAAGCCGAGAGACGTTGAACGCCGATTTTGCACTTGTGAAATGCTGCTTGCCAGGCATAAAAGAAAGGGTTTTTTGCATCGTATAGCCACTAGTGATGAAAAATGGATCCACTCCGATAACCCAAAGAAGAGAAAATCATGGGGACCATCTGGCCATGCTTCAACATCGATAGCCAAACCGAATATTCATGGAAAAAAACTCATGCTGTATATTTGGTAGGATCAGTTTGGTGTCGTGTATTATGAGTTGCTCAAACCGAGCGAAACCATTACTGGAGCTTTCTACCGAACACAATTAATGAGATTGAGCCGAGCACTCAAGGAAAAACGCGCCCATTACTACTCCAGGCCCGACCAAATTATTTTCCTACATGACAACGCTCGGCCATATGTTGCAAAACCGGTCAAAACCTATTTGGAAACACTTAATTGGGAAGTCCTACCCCACCCGCCGTATTCACCAGACATTGCCCCTTCCGATTATCACTTGTTCCGGTCGATGGCACATGGTCTGTCTAAGCAGCACTTTACATCATATGAAGATACTAAAAATTGGGTCGATTCGTGAATAGCCTCAAAAGATGAAAAGTTCTTCCGACGTGGTATTCGAATGCTGCCAGAAAGATAGGAAAAAGTAGTGGCTAGTGATGGACAATACTTTGAATAAAACGTAATGTACCGTTCTTTCACAATAAATTTCTAATTTTTGATAGAAAACAGCGGAAACTTATTTGTACTCCTAATATTTCTAGTCCATTCATACTTTTGCAGAAGCGATCTTTTGTAGAAATATAGATGAAATACAGTATACATATAAGACTTTTAAATATTTCTGTATCGTTCTTTCTAATCTCCAATTTCTATCAAACTTTTCTACCTAAGAAAGCAATTAAGAAATTATGCGAAACCAAGAGACATATTGTATTATTTATCTCTTTAAGTATTACTCTTATTTATTTTGCTTAATTCCGTAATATTTATTTCTCAGTTTCATTTTTTAAATTCATCTTTTTTAATTCAATGAGGCTCGACTTCTGCCTGTAAACGGTCGATAAACTGTCATAACGATCACGGTGCAAAGTTAATTGTCATAACTGAAAATACTGCAAATATCATTATCAACAAAGTCAACGAGTAACTTTTTCTGCATTATCGTCCAAATAGGGACGAGTAACCCGTCATACTGATCTGTATGTTGCTGTTATACTCTGTATGTGTATTATTATAGCTCCTTACGTCATTTTGTATTATATGACATGTAAGTCAATTTTTTTTTTATCACGGTGGGGAAACCTTCATGGGTACCCTCACCTCTCGGGGGGGGGGGGTGAGAGTTATGCCGGACTCTTACCGGCTAAAACCCCACCGGGATGCCTTCCCTCGAGGCTCCTAACCGAGGCGGCCGGAGGAACTGCACTAGTATCAGTCGATTCTCCGACCGCCCCGCTCCATGGCCCTTAGGGCCTTCCGCCTGGCGCCGCACTGCGCTTGCGCAGTCCGCCCCCTCTCTCCCTCCACCTCGATGTTCTACCCTGCTCCCCCTGGTCTCCCGCGTTTACTCACGGGGGGCCTGGTCATTCGCACGGCCGCTAAGTGGGGTGGCCGAAGCCTCCCCCTCAGCAGCCGCCGACGACCCCTCTTTTGCAGGCGCTACTGCGCCCGCCTCCGCCGTCTCCCCGACGGCATCCTCCACCTTCTCCGAATTTGGAGGACGGCACCTACGTCGACGTCCACCACGTCGACTTCCGCCGCCTCCGACTCGGCACGCCGCCAACCAACAGATCAAGCCAGCCATCTTATGGTCGGCGGCGCGCGCTATCTCCTTACACTCCGCGCAGCAAGGGCGCTCAGTGCACCGCTGCGCGGTATGTCCGCCCCGGCCACACCTAAAGCATGAGCCGCTCGGGTCAATTGACGCGGAGCAGCTCACACGGGTGTGGCCGAGGCCCCAATACCTATAACATTGGGATGGCCGGGCCAGCCGCATCTCAATGCGGACGGTCGACCACCCCAATGTAAGCCAATTCTACAGAGAGATAATGTAATATAATGTAATATAATGTAATATAATGTAAGACATTATATTATGTTTTTGTTGTACGTTATCATATATATCACGTGTAGTAAAAAGATATCCATTATTTTTGCATGAAATTGAAGGCTTTAATTACCATAGTTAGAATGATCCGATTTAGATCAAATATGCGCCGTTTTGTTCGATAACTTGTTGCCATTTTGAAGGTAATTTCATTATGCCTCTCTCATAGAAGCCCTCGTCCCTATTGGCAAAAAATTGAGACAGTCGATTTTCACAAGCCTCTCTTGAAGCGAATTTTTCACCAGCAAAATTGTTCGCCATGGACAGGAACAGATGGTAATCACTTGGTGCCAGGTCCAGACTATAAGGTGGATGCATAAGAACCTCCCAACCAAGCTCCCGGAGCTTCTGGCGAGTCACTATCGATGTGTGTGGCCTGGCGTTGTCCTGATGGAACACAATTCCTCTCCTATTGGCCAAAGCTGGCCGCTTCTGGGCGATTGCTTCCTTCAGACGGTCCAATTGTTGACAGTACAGTTCCGAGTTAAGAGTTTTGCCGTAGGGGAGCAGCTCATAGTAGATAATTCCCTGCCAATCCCACCAAACACACAGCAAAACCTTCCTGGCCGTCAATCCTGGCTTGGCCACCGTTTCCGCCGGCTCACCGCGATTCGACCACGACCGTTTTCGCTTGACGTTGTCGTAAGTGATCCACTTTTCATCATCAGTGACCAACCGCTTCAGAAATGGGTCGATTTTGTTGCGATTCAGCAGCGATTCGCAGATGGAAATTCGGTCCATGAGGTTTTTTTTCGTTAACTCGTGTGGCACCCATACATCGAGCTTCTTTTTGTATCCAGCCTTATTCAAATGGTTCCAAACGGTTTTTTGTGCAATCTTTAGCTCTTGGGCAATCGAAACAGTGCTTACATGACGGTCGGACTCGACAATGTCCATGACTTTATCGATATTTTCGACAATTGGCCTTCCAGTGCGTGGTGCATCTTTGACATCGAAATTACCGGAACGGAATCGACGAAACCAAAATTGCGCGTGATTGGCTGTTACAGTATCAGGATCATAAACACTATTCACATTTTCAGCCGCCTGGCTTGCGTTTTCGCCTTTATGGAAGAAAAACTATAAAATATAGCGTATTTTCTCTTTGCTAGTGTCCATCTTTGACGCGCGTTCAAATAAAACTGAGTCAACTAATCACAAAACTGTCACAAAAGTTTTTTTAGTACGAAATCTCATCTTTCTAACGCCATCTAGTGGAATCCAATCGGACTTATACAACGCGAGATACAGATAACTAAAGCCATCTATTGGAAAAATAATGGATTTCTTTTTACTACACCTGATATATATATATATATATATACAAACATTAATATTAAATTTAAAAAATATAGAGGAAAAAGGAAAAGACTACACTCCACAGTAGCTAGAATCGAACCAGGATCGCTAGCTTACTAATCAGATGACTAGGCTACTTCACCATTAAACTTCTTGTTCATTGATATGTTATGATATTAACATTGTGACGTGCCGATTTTGGCTCGTCGCTCGTCACAAGAGGCGTAGGGCCTTCGAGAGGGTCCCGGGGGCGTCGCGCTCGCTCGCGGCCGTAGGGCGAGCTGCGTTCTATCGATACTTTGTCGCGGAGGCATTTCGTGTTGGCGAGCGATCTTGTACCGAAAAGTGCGGGATGGCCTTTCTTCTTTTTTTGTGTAGTACTCCCGCGTCCCGACAAGGTGTGTGCCCCTAGCGCCGTGGGTAGCCTCCGACCAACAGGAGAAGCAGACGAAGGAGATCCGGCCGGGAATGAAGGATTGGAGGACGCGAGGAGCCGCCGACGGGCGAACGGAGAGATATCTTTCGCAGGTGATGTCTTAGTTCCGCTAAAGGCTATCGTTTACGAAAAATTTGGTCGTTATTATCGTACCGCTGCCGATTTATTTTGTGTGTTGTCGATAGCAAGAAAACAAACAAGGGATCGGCACATGACAACAAGGAGCCGGATCACACAGGAGATGCTCGGAAAGAGAGAGAACGACACATGACCACGTCTCGACATCGCGTGATCACGGAAGAAAAAAACGGAGCCGGGAATGGAACTGGGGCAATGTCCCCGAGACTGGCTGGAAAAACCGACACTTCTGGCGGAGACGCGAAGCGAGAGCTAACGAGCGATTTTAGATTATCGAAAAAGAGATATCGAGCAGGTCCTCCCAAATTATCGTACCTCTAGTGTCGGGGGTGTACCGAGAGTAACCCGTACGGCTCAGTGCCCTGTCGAGGGCAGTGGTTAGTGCCCCAAGCGGATCTTTGGATATCGAGAGAGAGAGAGAGAGAGAGAGAGAGAGAGAGAGAGAGAGAGAGAGAGAGAGAGGGAGAGGGGGAGAGAGAGAGAGAAGGAGAGGGAGAGAGAGAGAGGGAGGGGGAGGGGGTAGAGAGAGGGAGGGAGAGGGAGCGGGAGAGGGAGAGGGATAGGGGGGAGAGAGAGAGAGAGAGAGAGAGAGAGAGAGAGAGAGAGAGAGAGAGAGAGAGAGCGCAGGAGAGAATAGACGCGTCGCGGCTGGAGTAAGAGCGTAGGAAGCGAGGAGAGAGAGAGAGAGAGAGAGAGAGAGAGAGAGAGAGCGGAGCGAAGGAGCGGAGGAGAGCGACGACGACGGAGGAAGCTGCCGAAGGCGTTCGAAATTGTAAGAGTGCCTTTTTGTGATTGCCCCAGTCTCGTATTCGTGAACCGTGGCGTGGCAGGACTGATCGGCGGCTGTCGGATGTTCGGGTTTGGGAAATTGGATGTAACGTTCTTGTCTACCGAAGTCGTCCGGTAGTTTGTTCGCAGGGCCCGGGGAGCGGAAAATCTCTCTCTCTTGTTCGTGGGTGTCGGCCATGGCCGAAGTCGCGGATGTTAATCGCCGCGGGAGTTAAAGAACGTTGTCGTATTCGCCTCACCGTCGGAAGTTGAGCGAGCATTGTCGATTTCGGCGTAACTTTCTTTTGGATTGTCAAGCAAGCTAAGGCACAGATTACATACATCATTTTACAACAAAAGGTGTTTTTTCCTTGTATTTGCCGAGAATTATCCTTTTCCCGGAAATCCTAGGACTAAGAATCCACTCCCCCCTCGGACTGTAAGTACCAGTGCTGTCGGACTCGTAGGCGATCGTATTCGCCTTGCCGCCGCTTATCGTTTGTGTTGGTGGGCACGCGGAGCGTGCCTGACGCCCAACTGTTCGGTGAAATTTGGTGAAGCGGTGGAAGGCGGACTGAGAGATCGTCGCGACATTTTGCTCGCTTCCTAGGCGATAGGTCGCAACATACATGATCTAAGAACAGATGTGTACAATTATTATATATAATTATTATGTATAAATTGTACACATATGCGCATACGTATACAGGTTGTCTCATAATTGTAACACATTAACTCCATAGGGGCGTTGAGCTAAGCAAGGGGAACGAAAAAGTCCTCTTCCATTTAGCGATATCTCATATAGTTTTTTAATAATAACCGCCTAAAGTTTGGCGTTTATCATGGCTTATAGACGCTCTGCAGCGAGCCGTGTGCGAGGCTGAGTGATAACGCGTCTCGAGTTGACTATCGTGATGGCGTCTCGGCGCTTTGACGTCGCGCAACGGCCAGCGCAAGCGGCGTTACTGCTTAGCCTCGACGCACACAACTCGCCGCGCACCGTTTATAGGCCCTGATAGGCATGACAAACGCCAAACTTTAAGCGGTTATTACTAATAAACTATACGAGATATCGCTAAATGGAAGATAACTTTTTCGTTCCTCTCGCTTAGCTCTACGCCCCTATCGAGTTGGTGTGTTACAATTTGGGACACCCTATATAAGCATGCTTTAATTTGTAAAAAGTGGGCGTACGTTAGTTTCGATGCGTCATTGCCACGACGTCCTAAACCATCAAATGCTTTCCTATCTGGCTAAGGACCACAGCTCCCATTGTCGTAGCGCCTTATTAAGAGACATGGCAGTGTCTCGCGCCAAGTGCACGTGAGAACGACGCGCACGGGCTGCGAAACCAGCCAGGTCTCTTTACGCGAAGCACTTAGTTGATCGAAGGCAAGATTATCGTACCACCCAAGCGGCTAATCTGGTCGAGTTCTAAGTGAGCTCAGTGGATTCCTTGGGGTCGACTTACATAACATACTATTTACGCGAATACCTTGCGTTACGCAACGTAAGTTAATCCTATGACAACATACAACAAAAACGTAATGTAATGTAATTATATTACTTTACGTTATCTTTCTGTAGAATTGGCTTACATGTCGCATAACACAAAATAGCGTAAAGGACTACAATAATATACATACATACGCGGGCTCTAAGGCATCACGTGAAAGGAGGAGCACATAAGAAATGGATCGTGAGAGATAAAATCGCCGCTGGCTCGTGCCAGCCACTACGATTGTCAGCTATCCGGTGGTGAGACAAAGACAGACATAGATTCGCTGTCCATCTTTGTTTATTTTATACTACTCGTAAGCATACAATAGAACCTACTCGCATTTACCATGCAGTGAATATGTAGTAGAAGGTTTTCATTCCTGCCGCTTACATTGCTGCTCCACTGTCAACTATACCATAGGATATTGCCACAGGATTAGCTTACGTGTCGCGTAACGCAAGGTATTCGCGTAAATAGTATCAGGCGTTACGACAACGGGTGTGCTGTGGTCCTTAACCAGATAGAAAAACATTTGGTCGCTTAGGATTGTGGAGTTCTCGACAAAAGGACCAGGAGCCTTAAAACAGTATTTTTTTAGAACAAATCTCGATTGTTCGTTATTCACACACATATGTCGCTGATTATGAATCAAACCCATTTTGCAAAATTCAAAGTGGTACATCCAATATGGCCGATTGTTGTAAAAATATTCGGTTAATGGTAAATTCGGTGTTGTACAGTTTTTGAGGTCACTACGCAACATATGAACTTATTTTGTCGTCAAAATATGGTCAAAAATAACTAAGAAATGTTTTAATAAATCAGGTAAATTTATTCTTAAAAAATACTCTTTTAAATATGTATATATATATTTTTTAATTAAAATATTACAACTGGGTTATAACTCATCAGTAATTCCTATCCTATTTATATCAGTCTATCCTTCAATCTTTCACATCAGTCTCTCACTTGGTAACAATTTTTAGATCTCGCATTTTACGAGATCTTTTACGTATCTAAATTTTATATGCGATGTTAACTTCCGCATAATTTACCCTACTCGATTTGTCAAACTACGATATTTATTATTAGGTTGTCTAAAAAGCATTGAGCCTTTGGAGGTCAAAATTGAGAATACATTTATTGTTATTTGAAAATAATATTATGAAACCATATATGCACCATTTTGTTCGATGACCTTCTGCCATATTTCCGGCAACACCATAATCCCGTTGCTATAGAACTTCTGTGGTTTCTGGTCAAAAAATTGTGACACGTTTTCACAGACCTCTTTTAAAACTAACTTAACCATTCAAGGAGTTCTGCAGAGACCGAAACAAATGACAGTCTGACAGTGCCATGTCCGGGCATCCTATACGGATGCATTAAAACCTCCCAGCCAAGTTCTCAATTTCTGACGGGTCGTTAAAGGTGTGTGCGTTGTCAGCATGGTATACGACACCCTTTCTGTTGACCAGTTCCGGCCGTTTCTTTTGAATTGCTAGGTTGCAATCGCGCTAATTGTCGATAGTACAGGTCCGAGTCTATCGTTCTATCTGGCAGCAGCAGCTCGTGATGTATGATGCCCTTCCAATCCCACCAAACACACAGCATAACCTTCTTGGTGTCAGTGTGGGTTTTGCCATAGACTGTGGAGCTTCTCCTCGCTTCGATCACGATCTTTTTCGCACATTGTTGTCGTAGGTTAACCACTTTTCATCACTCATGATCAACCGCTTCAGAAATGGCTCGATTTCGTTACGTTTCAGTAGAAATTCGCAGATAGAAATTCGATCGAGTAAATTTTTTTGAGTCAGATCATGTGGCACCCAAACATCAAGCTTCTTTTTGTAGCCAGCTTTCTCCAAATGGTTTAACATTGTTTGGTGATGGATGTTTAGGTCATTGGCGATGTCATGACTGTTTACATGCCGGTCTTGCTCGACTTTTGCCAGAATATCATTCATTTTTTTGTGATCGGTCGCCTACTGCGAGGAGCATCTTGGACATCGAAATTTCCAGAATGAAAGCGGCTGAACCATCTTTTTGCTGTTGCTTTTGATAACGTATCCTGCCCATAAACACCACAAATTTCTTCACGGGCCAACGCAGCATTTGCGTCTTTATCGAAATAAAATTGTAAAATGTAGCACAGTTTTGCGGAAAGTTCACTCATCTTCACGGCGCAATATCTTACGTGATTATAAGAATTTCAACACTTTTTGTACATCCACTAGCTTCAATTGTCAGCTATCAAATGACGTTAGGCTTAACCCGCTGCGACTCATATACCCTGAGATTTTGGACACTAACGCTATCTTGTGCGCAAAAGGTTCAATACTTTTTAGACAACCTGATATATACGAATGTCTCGTGAAGTTCAGAGAATATGAATTTATTGAGAAATATGATATTCTAACAACATTCATGAAATATTCTATACGATATTTTTCAAGAATCAGAGCAAAAATCAGATTTAAAATGATTTTGAAGCTGTACCTTTTGTTTCCTTCTTACTCTTTATTTTTTAAATGTTATCTTAAATTCATTACACATACCCACACATACACAAACGTACATACACATACAGGGTGTCTCGGGAGGAAAGGTCAATATTTCGTGGAGGTATAGAATGAGGTAATATAAGGTAAAAATATTATATAAACATGGTGTCGTTTATTACTGGTTTCCGAGACAGTTATGTTAAATTACACGTCAGAATTATCTAATATGAGTTGAAGTTTACTGCAATAACATTGTAATACATCTATCATAACAAATTTTCGAATATTTCGCCCCGTACTTCGATACATTTGTCACATCTTGTGAGAACGTGGCGGGTTGCGCGCTGGAGGGCATCTTCACGGCCCCTAATTTGGTCAACGGCGGCTATTACACATACAATAAGTTCATTCCGTGTATTCACTTTAGTTTTATCCTCTTACACCTCGCATTTTAACCAACCCCACAAGTAGAAATCCAGGGGAGTTAGGTCGGGTGATCTTGGTGGCCACTGCACTGTTCCACCGCGACCGATCCAGCGATGTGGAAACACTGTATTTAAGTGTTCTCTCACAAGATGTGTGTTATGAAGAGGTGCTCCGTCGTACTGAAAATTCATTATTCTTCGTGTAGCCAGGGAAATATCTCCTTCGTTGTTACGGAAGCATATTTTGTAAAAAGTCGAGGTAACTCTACCCTGTCATACGATTTTATAAAATAACGGGGCCAATCAGCATTCCATCAATCATGCCACAGTATACGTTGACGCAGAAACGAACTTGGAAATTCTGTACAACAATGGCGTTAGGGTTATCTTGCGACCAACGATGAGTGTTACGCGTATTATTTATGCCATGACGCATAAATGTTGCCTCGTCAGTGAAAAGTATGACGGGAATCAATTCACGATGATTCTGTAGCCACTGGCAAAACTGTAGACGTGTGGCTCCATCTCCTTCATGGAGATTTTGTACTCATTGCGAATGAAATGGGTACAGATGTTGGTCATGCAGTATCCGCCAGACACGTATCCAAAGAACACCAGTACGTGTAAAGACCCTTCTTGTACTAGTCGTAGAGCTCCTTTGTACTATTTGAAGTATATTTTCTTCTTCCTCAACATTTTTCTCAACTCTACGTTCAGATGTGATGTGAGCACTGGGAAGTGTACCATTTTCACGTAAGCTGTTAAACACGTTTGAGAATACTCTTCGGTCTGGAATGTGGCGTATCGGAAAACAGCGATGATATTCTTCAACGGCTGCGGGAGCACTGCCATCGCAATGCTCATAAACATAAACCATATCTGCGTACTCTACATTAGAAAACACGTGCGGCATGTTTGTAGTGTGTCACAAACAGCGGAACAGATCACCAGGTGTGTTTCGCTAACATTTCCAATTGATACACAGCTTGCAGCGCTTCGTTACGGTGAAGAATGAAATCCAAATGACGCGCCAACTTTAAATTCCGACGTGTAATTTAACATAGCTGTATATCGGAAACCAGTAATAAACGACACCATGTTTATATAACATTTTTGCCTTATATTCTCTTCATTCTCTACCCCTACGAAATATTGACCTTTCCTACCGGGACACCCTGTATACAGGATGTCGCAAATCACCCATACCAACCGATTTTTGGTAAATGCGACATTTTAGAGAAAAATGTTTCAGACAAAAGTTATTTTGTTTGAAGATGGACATAAGAAAGCGATAGCATTTTGTTTATAGATGGCGCTACTTTCGAGATATTCGCTAATCATCAATTTTCTTAAATGGAAATTCAAATTTTTTATTATATCATCCTTTTCTACTAATTAATTTTTGTGTGGACAGCTTTTGTGGGAAACATTTTTTAATTTTTTGTTTGCCTAATACTTTTTGAAATATGTAAGGAAAATTTGGTAACTTTTTCAATATTTAACTTACGATATCTCGCCATTTGTGGAAAGGAAAAATAGTACTAGACTTGTTTATTCTATTTGATCCCAATAATATATTATTATAATAGTGCCCTAAGTTTTGTCAACTTATCGATTTTCGGGAATTTCAAAATTATCAAATCAACAAAAGTCAAGGCTATTGTAACAATATATTCCTGAGACCAAATAGAGTAAAAATGTCTAGTAGTATTTTTTCATTCATCAAATAATAAGATATCGTAAGTTAAATGTTGAAAAAATTTCCAAGTTTTTCTTAAATATCTCTAAAAGTATGAGGCAAATAAAAAAGATTTGAGACAAAAGTTGATAAATTAAATGGAAGGAAAAGAGGATATAATAAAAAATTGGAATTACCATTTAAGAAAAGTAATGATTAGTGAATATCTCGAAAGTGGCGCCATCTGTAAACAAAATGATACAATTGTTTTATGTCCCCTTTGGAACTATATAATTCTTGTCTGAAACGTTTCTTAGTATCTTTCATATTTTTTGAATTTTTTGCCTGGTTCATTTAAAATGGGGCACCCTGTCTACTGAATATATGAGACCACCCTTTTTCATCCTTTTTCTTTTAAAAACTAAGCATTTTGATGAAAAACGTTTTAGATCAAAATTGTATGATTTCAAGGGCGACATAAAACAACTATATCGGTTTGTTTATAGATGATGCCACTTTTGAGATATTTACTGATTACTTCTCTTAAATGGAAGCACCAGTTTTTCATTATATCGCCTGTTTCCACCAATTAATTAGAACAACTTTTGTCTAAAGCATTTTTTTATTTGCCTAATATCTTTTAAGATATTCTTTTTCTTTTATTTAACTTCTAAGGGCTATTACAAACTATCTCAATTAAGGATATTCAATAATATTTATGTATTGTATTAAAGTATTAGATTATAGCACTAAATTGTCTTGCTAGAAATGCATCCCATGATGCATCCATATATTAGTGTAATCAGCTATGTTTACTTGATTAGGTCTAGGAGTAGTATTTTAGTCTTCAATCTTCGTCTGACAGACCCTTCGGTCATGAATCTATTGGCAAGTTTACTTAGATGCATGATTATTCTATCCTTGCAAGTATCAGTCATAGATATAACTTCCTCTTTAATAAAGGTCTTTAATAAAGGGTATGTCCAGCTCATGATGAAGGGTTTCATTAGTAACCAAGGGGCGTTTGTTATGAAGCAATGCATTTTAGATTGAAATCTTTGTATTATCGCGATGTTGGATTGCGATACGGTTCTCCATAATTATATGCCGTAAGTCCATATAGATAAGTCCATTTAATGATGGCTTTGTATATTAAAACTTTATTTTTAAGGTTTAGTTGAGATTTCTAGCCAATCATCCAATAGACTTTCCTCAGGAGAAGTCCAAGTTTCCTTTTTATGAAAATGTGTTCTCTATGTAAGGCGCTTATCCAAGTGTAGCCCCAAGCATCTCACATGTTCCGCTCGTGGGATATTGATATTATTGAGTTTTATAGGTGGGCAATTTAGATATCCCAGGGTGAAAGTAACGTGGATTGATTTGTTTTCATTAACTTTAATCCTCCATTTTTTAGCCAGTCTGCTATGTTATTTAGGCATTTTTGTAATAATAAGGAAACTATTGGAGACTTGAATAAATTCTCGCTGTTTTTTCGTGAAAATGAATGAATTATTTAAAAAAATTAGTAAAGAACATGTCATTGAAAGTATTGCCCATCGCTGGCCACTACTTTCTCCCATTTTTCTGGCAGCATACGAATACCATGTCGAAAGAACGACTCATCTTTTGAGGTTGTCCACGAATCGACCCATTTTTGGCATGTTTATAAGAATGGAAGTGCTGCTCAGCCAGACCATGAGTCATCGATCGGAACAAGTAGTAATCAGAAGGAGCAATGTCCGGTGAATATGGCGGGTGGGGTACGACTTCCCATTTAAGTGTTTCCAAGTAGATTTTGACCGGTTTTGCAACATGTGGCCGAGCGTTGTCATGATACAAATTACTTTGTCGTATCTCTCCTCGTATTGCGGCCGTTTTTACTTCAATGCTCGGCTTAAACGCATCAATTGTAGTCGATAGCGACCTCCCGTGATGGTTTCGTTGGATTTGAGAAGCTCATAATATACTACACCCAGCTGATCCCACCAAATATAGAGCATGAGCTTGGAACCATGGATATTCGGCTTTGCCGTCGATGTTGATGTATGGCCGGGCTCACGATTTTTTACGCTTCGGGTTATCGTAATGTATCCACTTTTCATCGCCAGTCACGATACGATGCAAAAAACTTTTCCTTTTCTGCCGTTGGAGCAGCTGTTCACACATGAAAAAACGCCGTTCGATGTCTCTCGGCTTCAATTCGTACGGCACCCAATTTCCTTGCTCTTGAATCATTCCTAATGCTTTTAAACGTTTGGCAACTGTTGTGTGATCAACTCTTAATGATTCTGCAAGTTCATTTTGCGTCTGACATGGGTCTTCATCGAGTAATGCTTCCAATTCTTCGTCTTCAAACTTTTTCGGTGCGCCAAAGCGTTCTTTACCTTCAACATCAAAATCATTATTTTTAAAGCGTCTAAACCAATCTCTGCATGTTGTTTCCGACAGAGCATGGTCGCCGTAAGTCTCTACAAGAATTCTATTTGCTTCAGCTGCAGATATTTTTTGAAAAAAGTAATGCAGTAAAATTCCCCGCAAATACTCTTTTTTTGGCACGAAATTCGACATATTTAACGCTATGAAAAAATATGTTGTTTACGCTTCGGCAGAATAACATATACTGTCACTTCGAGCTTAATGCTGGAGCTTCACGATGAAGTTGGCTGTAGTATTGCCCGATGCAAAAAGGCTAAGATAACACCATCTGTCGGAAAACAGCGGGAGAACTTATTTAATTCCCCAATATCAAAGGATCCTTATGTAAAGTTAGGACTGCAATGTTGTCCGCAAACGTTCCGATAGCTGCCCCTTCGAAGGATAAGTTAGCTGTGAAAAAAAGATAAAGGATCGGGCCAAGCACACTGCCCTGTGGCACTCTATCTTGAATTTGGTAAAGGCTGATCTGAGTCGTTCCATGATTAACATAGAATCTACGGTCTTCCAAATAAGATCTAATGAAAGTTTAAAAGGTTAAGTGGAAGACATAATTTCAATTTGTATATGAGTCCTTCGTGCCACACTCGATCAAAAGCTTATAAGACATCAAAGAATGCAGCAGAGCAGTACTTTTTCTGTTCAAATGCGTGATTGATTTTGCTTATAAGTTTATGCTACTGTTCGATAGTGCTATGTTTGTGACGGAAGCCAAATTGGTGGATAAAGATGCGGCTTTATATTGATGACAGGCATCATTCTCGTTAATAAGAGGGTTTCAAATACCTTGGACGCTATTAATAGTAGGTTAATAGGCTAATAGGATAAATGATTTTAGGTCGTCCGAGATTTTGTCCGGTTTCAGGATCAATATGTGGGCAAGCTTCCATTGCCAAGGGATAAATCCTAGCCTTAGTATTGCGTTGTATATTTGGGTTAGATAAGTTATTCCTTTCTCGGGGAGATTTTGCAGAATTTGCTCAGTAATCAGATCGTAGCCTGGGACTTTTTGCAATCAAGTTTTTTAATTGCCCTGCATATCTCACTTTTTGTCAATTTTTTAATAGCTTTATCTTCATATCTTGAATCAGCAAGACAGTTTAGGACCTCAGCTAAGCGTTCGAGTGAACCTTCATATGGATAGGGTGAGAATACTTTCTCCAGGTGCTCGGCAAAAACTATAGCTTTGTCATCGTCACTCCTGACCCATGAGCCGTTTTATTAGTAAGGACAAGGTTGCGACTTTAGATTGCTTGAACTTCTTTATGGCCTTCCATAATGAATAGTCCGTTGCAGGGGAGACTTCAAGTCTCCAAAGATAATTTTGAACTCCTGTGTTTCTTCTTACTAACACATCATTCAATAAGGTCGTAGGATGACATATAAATGACGCTACTATTGACAAATCCATATGATTTTTAGGAAGTACTAACCTTCAAATAATACGTGTCAAAATCCCATGACAATCGGACGATTAGTTCACAAGTTACACTGGTTTTAGTGATGCTACTGTTTTTATTTTGAAAACAATGGAAAAATCTGAGTTTCGTGTGTTAATAAACCATTACTTTTTAATGGGAAAAATACCGTTCAAACAAAGCAATGGCTTGGCAAGTGTTATTCAGACTCTACTCCATCAAGACAAATGGTAGAGAAGTGGTTTGCTGATTTTAAAGGCGACCGTACAAATACTGATGACGCTGAACGCTCTGTTCACCCAAATTCGGCAGTTATTCCAGAAAACATAAAAAAGTCCACAAAATAGTCTTGGCCGATCGTAAATTGAAGTTACGTGAGATAGCTGACATCTTAAAGATATCAGAAGGCAGTGTATTCATCATTTTGCATGAACATTTGTCCATGAGGAAGCTCTGTTCGAAGTGGGTACCGTGTTTGCTCACAGTCAATCAAAAACAGCAACGCGTCGACAATTCAGCAGGCTATTTGAAGCTGTTTCAGCGCAATAAAAAGGATTTTTTGATGCGGTATGTGACAATGGATGAAACATGGATCCATCACTACATTCCAGAGTCAAATCGGCAGTCCGCTGAGTGGACAGCAACCGGCGAAACCCACCCAAAGCGACCAAAAACGCAAATGTCAGCTGGTAAGGTTTTGGCCTCCGTATTTTGGGATGCGCAAGGTATTTTATTCATTGATTACCTTGAGAAAGGAAGAACTAT
Organism: Harpegnathos saltator; assembly: GCF_003227715.2. Lineage (NCBI taxonomy): Eukaryota > Metazoa > Arthropoda > Insecta > Hymenoptera > Formicidae > Harpegnathos > Harpegnathos saltator. The sequence goes on from NW_020230216.1 coordinate 719,886, forward strand.
CAATACCGAATATTATATGGCGTTATTGGTGCGTTTAAATGAAGAAATTGCGAAGAAACGATCCCAAATGAAGAAGAAAAAGTACTCTTTCATCAGGATAATTCACCGTATCACAACTCGCTCGCAACAATGGCAAAATTGCACGAATTGCACTTTCAATTGCTTCCCCATCCACCGTATTCTCCGGATCTGGTTCCCAGCGACTACTATCTGTTTGCAGGCCTAAAAAGAATGCTCCAGGAAAAGAGATTTGGCTCCAATGAAGAAGTGATTGCCGGAACTGAAGCCTATTTTGAGGCCAAAGATAAATCGTTCTACAAAAAAGGCATCGAAATGTTAAAGAAGCGTTGAAATCAATGTATCACTCTTGAAGGAGACTATGTAGATGAATAAAGTCAAATTTTGCCTAAAAGTTGTTGTTTTATTAGTCATCCTACGAACTTATTGAGTGATGTGTTATCCCTTTTATTGTTTCATATTAATATTTTGAAATTAGTGGGTGGGAATATTCCACATGTAATGATTCGGAACATATGAAGAAAAATATTAACAAATACTGTAACAGTTCAGCTGGACTGGTAAAAAAGTTAAACTTAGCTTTAAAGATTTGAAACTTACAGGTGTAATCATATGTAAGTACAATTTATGATATAATTGTAATTATATTAATTAATTTTCATATATTATAATTACAACGATGCATTTCTAATTTTGCTATTTGCTATTTATATTTAATGTATATTCATTTTATGTAATTAATAGATGTAATATTATAATATATTTAATTATATACTTGTGTTTTATAGAAGCAGTTCGTACATTACACTTCCAAGCCTGCGATGCAGAAATTGCAAGATTCAATTGCAAAATGGCTTGCACAAGCAACTTTAAGACTGCAAAGAGAGAAGTATGTTTGTTATTCATTCATATTTATATTTGTATTATATATATTATGTTATAAAGAAAATATCTAACAACACACAGTAATATAATTGTAATGATGTGTTAACATAATGGTTTTTTATTTCTGTGTTTTTAATATATTTCTAGGCATACATGTGCAGCTTCAGACGATGAAGAATAGTCCTGCAATATTACATTTATCTCGCGTGTGATATTTGGATATGGATCTTTTCTGCTGTTGGTCATAATAATATATAATTTAAATATTATAGTATTATATATAATTATGTTTAAATATTATGTTAAAATTAATTTTCAAATTAAATATTTTGTTGTACGAACTCAAGACTAAATATATACGAGGGTAGTTTGATAAGTCAGTGACTTTTTTAATAAAAGATATTTTTTTCGACAAATAAGCGTTTTATTTCTCAACGTAGTCTCCTTTTAGCTCGATACATTTAGTCCACCGTTTTTCCAATATTTTATTCCTTCCAAATAATAGGTTTTCTCAAGGCCCTCAAAATAGGCGTTTGTTTCAGTGATGATCTCTTCATTCGACCCAAATCTCTTACTGCCCAGCCATTTCTTCAGGTTTGAAAACAGGAAATAGTCGCAGGGGGCTAAATCTGGTGAATATGCTGCATAGGGTAGCAGTTCGTAGCCCAATTTATGGATTTTTGCCATGGTGACTACATACGTGTGCACCCGTGCATTGTCCTGATGGAACAGCACTTTTTTCTTCGCCAAATGCGGTCGTTTTTGCTTCAAATCAATATCGAATCTGTCCAAAAGCTCTGAATAATATTCGCGGGTGATCGTTTTACCCTTTTCAAGGTAATCGATGTGAATGATACCGCGTGCATCCCAAAAAACTGTGGCCATGACCTTGTTGGCCGACAGACCCACCTTGGCCTTCTTTGGTGCACGTTCACCCGAAGAAACCCACTGTCTTGATTGTTCCTTGGTCTCTGGTGTAGTGTGATGGATCCATGTTTCGTCTACGGTAACGAAACGGCGCAAAAACTCGTTCGGATTGCGGCTGAACATCGCCAAACACTCCTTTGAAATGGTCACACGGTTGCGCTTATGGTCGAGTGTGAGCAATCGCGGCACCCATCGCGCGGATAGCTTTTTCATGTCCAAATATTCATGTAAAATGTGATGTACCCGCTCAGTTGAGATGCCTACAGCCTCAGCCACTTCACGCACTTTCATTCTCCGATCGTCCAATATCATTCCATGGATTTTATCGACGATTTCTGGCGTGACGACCTCTTTTGGGCGACCTGAACGTTCGGCGTCACTTGTGCTGGTACGACCACAACGGAACTCAGTAAACCACTTCTTAACCATTGAAATTGGTGGTGCAGAGTCCCCATAGTATTTATCAAGCTTTGCCTTGGTTTCGGTGATGGTTTTTTTACGCAAAAAATAATGCTTAATCAGCACACGAAATTCACTTTTTTCCATTTTCGTTAAAATTCACGAGGTTGTCTGCTTTCAATGGCTGTCAAACACTAACTAAATGGCGCAGCTTGTCCAAACTTGTATAGTAGTCTATTAATAGATGTCAGTTGACGGGAGCAGTGCTGCATTTAAAGTTACTGCGCGGAAAATTCAAAAAGTCACTGGCTTATCAAACTGCCCTCGTATTATCAAAATATATAAAATTGACATATATTTTTTATTCGATTGCAGCATATACTTTTCTTTTTTTTGTTCACGCAAATCCATCATGGATACGACCCTTCGAGGGGGTTGGGGGTTATGCCGGATACTCTTAACGGCTAAAACCTCTGCGGGATGCCTACCTGTCGGACTGACATGAGGGGAGTTAAGGGAACTGCTCCCGCATTCCCTCCCCAACACCCCGGCCTCAGGGCTCTCCAGGAGCTCCCCGCCTCGTGTACCGCGCCCCCTTTCCCTACCAGGGAAATTAGTGGGAGGCGCGGTGCCCGGTCAGTTTCCTGACCGGTTGGCCTTCTGGTTTCACCTAAGTAGAGAAGGGGCATCCGCCCTCCCTCGGTACCCCCCTCTTTTATTGAGGGGGAATTTTTAGGGGAGCGGTCCCAGCCCCGACCGGGTACCACTCCCCTCTTACCCTACCTGTCCGTGCTGTTCAGGGGCAGGGTGTAGGGTTTCTTTTCCCACTACTCCCCTCCCCCTGCCGACGGAGGCTGGCCCGAGACGGCCGAGGAAATCCCCGATCCTTGCGAATCTGTGGTCCTTCCTCAGCCGACGCTACTTCCGGCCCGCATTGCAGCATATTCTTTTTTTTGGTAACGCAGGGGAAATCCATCATGGATACCCCCGACCCTTTGGGGGGGGTCGGGGGTTATGTTAGACTCTTACTGATTAAAACCCCTGCGGGGTGTCTACCAACCGGACCGTGGTGAGGGGAGTCAGGGGAACTACTCCCGTATTCCCTCCTTGATATCCCGGCCCCAGGGCTCTCCGGAAGCCCCACAGCCTCAAGTGCCGCATTCCGTCCCACCAAGGAAGTCCAGAGCGCGGCGCCCCGACCGGTTTCCCGGCCGGGTTGGCCTTCTGGTATTTACTTGGAGGGATTGCAGCATATACTGTATACTGTATAGCATATACTGTACAGGGTGTCTTAGAACTTTGGGACACGAGCTCCGTAGAGGGCTCCGGACATAGAGCTAAGTGAGAGAAACAAAAAAGTTGTGTGCCATAATGTGAAAATCGTAATAGTTTTTTAGTAATAACCTTGTAAAGCTGTGCCGCTCCGCGGCAAGCTGTGTGCGTAGGAGCTGAGCAATAACGTGTCTTGCGCTGACCGTCGCGCGGCGTCAAAGCGTCAAGACGCCATCGCGACAGTCAGCGTGAGCCGCGTTATCGCTCAGCCTACGCACACAGCTTGCCGCGGAGCGGCACAGCTTTACACGGTTATTACTAAAAAACTATTACGATTTTCACATTATGGCACACAACTTTTTTGTTTCTCTCACTTAGCTCTATGTCCGGATACCCCGCAGGGGTTTTAATCAGTAAGAGTCTAACATAACCCCCGACCCCCCCCAAAGGGTCGGGGGTATCCATGATGGATTTCCCCTGCGTTACCAAAAAAAAGAATATGCTGCAATGCGGGCCGGAAGTAGCGTCGGCTGAGGAAGGACCACAGATTCGCAAGGATCGGGGATTTCCTCGGCCGTCTCGGGCCAGCCTCCGTCGGCAGGGGGAGGGGAGTAGTGGGAAAAGAAACCCTACACCCTGCCCCTGAACAGCACGGACAGGTAGGGTAAGAGGGGAGTGGTACCCGGTCGGGGCTGGGACCGCTCCCCTAAAAATTCCCCCTCAATAAAAGAGGGGGGTACCGAGGGAGGGCGGATGCCCCTTCTCTACTTAGGTGAAACCAGAAGGCCAACCGGTCAGGAAACTGACCGGGCACCGCGCCTCCCACTAATTTCCCTGGTAGGGAAAGGGGGCGCGGTACACGAGGCGGGGAGCTCCTGGAGAGCCCTGAGGCCGGGGTGTTGGGGAGGGAATGCGGGAGCATCTATATGTCACAATGGGCGTGGAAAACGCCAAACTTTACACGGTTATTACTAAAAAATTATTACAATTTTCACATTATGGTAGAGGACTTTTGTTCTTTTCACTTAGCTCTATGTCCCTACGGAGCCCGTGTCCCAAAGTCCTGAGACACCCTGTATACCTCAGATGTTAATGAATAAATATTGCGAATACATATAGGCATCACAGATACACGGTAACTATTATTTTTGTAATGCAAGGGAAATCCTCATAGGATACCCCCGACCCTTGGGGGTGTCGGCGGGTCAGACTTCTACTGACTACAACTTCTGTGGGATGTCTACCTGTCGGGCCGTGATGGGGGGAGTCAGGGGAACTACTCCCGTATTCCCTTCCCGGCACCCCGGCCTCAGGGCTCACCGGGAGCCCCACGTCTCGAGTACCGCACTCTGTCCCGCAAAGGGAGTCCAGGGCGCGGTCCCCTGTTCGGTTGCCCGACCGGGTTGGCCTTCTGGTTCATACTGGAGGGAGGAGACATCCATCCTCCTTTCGCACCCCCTCTTGCCCCTTAGGGGGGGTGGGGGAGTGGAGCCCAGCCCCAACCGGGTTTCCATTCCCCCTCTGCCTACCCTTACCGACGCCCGGGGGGAGACGGGTGGGCGCTACACACCCGTTAACCCCTCCCTCCGCACGTACGAAGTCGGGCCCGAGGCGGCTGAGGAAGCGGCCTCCGGCGAGCCGGTGGCCTATCCTCCTCCTCAGCCGGCGCACCCTCGGGCCCACTGCCCATACCGGGAGAGTGTCGCCCCTCCCCCGCCGCTCTCTGCGGCGGCCACCGGGGCGGCGCTCCCAATCGGCGGCCTCCTTCCGCGACATTACATCGCGGCAGAAGGAGGCCGCCGCTCCCCATACCTCCTCGCTCCCACACATGGCTTGCACCATGCGCGAGAGCGAGAGTTCATCCTCCCTACAGCCCACTGCCCGGGCGAGGACACCGCGTTCCTGGTCCCATGCCCCGCATGCGGCCAGGGTATAGTGCACGGTGTCATCCCGTTCCGGGCAGTGGTGGCACCCGGTGGTGGGCTCCTTCTTGATCCGGTGCAGGTAATGACCGAAGCTTCCGTGCCCGGTCATCACCTGCACCAGATGATACGATAGTCCGCGCCCCCTCCTGCCTGCGAATTCCGCCAGGCAGGGGCGGACAGCCTCCGTCGTCAGTCGCCCAAACTCTCGCGGAGCGGACATCACGTCCGCCCATCGCTCGAGAGTTCGAGCGACGGCCGGGCCTGAACCCGTACTGCCTGTCGTGGAGGTCCAGCCTCTCCGAGGACAGATGCCGGACGAGGCGGTCGGCAATGATGCGTTCCAGCATCTTGCCCGCCTCGTCCAGCAGGTAAATCGACCTATAGACCGGCGGTCCGTCGCGTACTTTGCTCGCCTTGGGAAGGAGGACCAACTTGGCCCTCCTCCTCTCTGAGGGGACACCGCCCTCCCTAAGGCACCCGTTGAGCACATCCCTCGTGGCTGCAGCCATGTTCTTGTCACCGAGGGCAAGAGCCCAGGCGCGGCCGGGAATGTCGTCGGGTCCAGGGGCAAAGCCCCTAGCCCCCAGCTTCTTCCCGGCCCTGGCGAACACCGCTGGATCGACCCCCAGGTCCTCGCTCCACTCCCCTCCCTCCGGGGGGGGATGCGTGGGGGCCCCCCTCCACCCTCGGAAAGAGGGTGTCAAGAAGCCCCTCGAGGTCCTGGGGGTTCATTGACTCCATAGGTGGGGGCGCCCACGGACGGATCCTGCCGACTGTCCGTTTGTACGGGCGCCCCCACGAGACTTCATCCAAGGAGCTCACCAGTTGCTCCCAGGCTCCTTTCTTCCCCTATAGGCTATGGCGTCCTTGAGGGCCTTTCGCGCACTGCGATAGCCCTCTTTCTCCCTCGTGGCTATCCCGTCTAGTCGCCGGGCCCGGGTGAATTCCCGTCTGGCCTGGACGGTGGCCTCTCGCAACTCTGCGATGGCCGTCGTCCACCAGTAGGCAGCCCGGCGTCGACGGGGGTGGGACCGGAGCATCGCAACGTCGCATGCCGACGTTACGTTGCCCACCATTTCCCTAGTCCCATCCAGGGGGCTAGTGTCCTACACAAGGTAACTATTGACTTACAGTCACTCAAGTGACTAAAATTATTACTCTTAGTCAATAGTCAACAGTCTGTGTATCTACACTCAAACGCAAAAAACCCGGTACACTAAAAATTTGGGAAAAAATTACAAAATTTCAAATGATCATAACTTGGTAAATAATGAAGATACAAATATGCACAGAAATGCAAAATGAAGCTTGAAACGTCCTCTTTAAGAATATCTGAATGGCAATTATGTTCGGCCATTTTTTTCAAAATGGCGGATGATAAAGTGAGAGGATGCAAAATTGATAATCAAAGATCCGTGATTGCGATGGTGCATGGTGTGCATCAGGTATCGCAGCGTAATGGGACCAAATGCACATGAAAGTATAGAGTGTTATCTTTAAAATGTTACTTTACCGAGCTCGATGTGATCATTTTTCACTGAGTTGTTCCAAATTTTGCTAAAAATGCGGTTTTCTTGTTAAATTTGCATAATTCAGTGAATAAGTATCGCATCAAGCTCTATAACGAAGTATTATAAAGAAAATATTCTATACTTTTAGATACTTTTCGTCCCATTGAGCTGCGACACTTACTTTGCTCCATGCGCCGTCGCACGCTCGAACCTTTTTTTAGCAACTTTTCATGTTCTCCTTTTTATCACCCGCCATTTTGAAAAAATATCGTTGCGCACAATTTCGATAGATCTTTCGAAAAGTACGGTTTCAAAGCTTTCAAACCGTTTTTGAAATTTGCTGCTAGGATATTTAGGTGTTGAGATATTCAATTTCGAATTTGCAACAAATGTCGATTCAGCGAGGCTTAAGGGGATAAGAGGCTCTGCGGTTCGTTTGGCTCTTTCATAATTTCAATAGCCGCGTTCATTATTCTCTATACAATAATTTACACAATTTTGCGAATTGGAAATTTAATTTTTATCAAAAGTTATCATTCTTTACCCTTCAGTTACGCATGATCACTGTGGTATACACTTTAGTTCGCGAAGCTGAGACGATCAGAGATTGCCTTCGTACAGCTTTTGGCCTTCGTACGGTCCACCGCCGATAGTGGCACTATCTTTTGTACGCTGGACTTCGCGAGTTTGTCAGTACGCCGGGCTTACGTTCTGGCTTGACTGAGATTCTGTCGGTGCGCCGGGCTTTAACGCCTGGCTTGACTGGATTTTTCTTAAATGTATGTGCCAAGACAATAAACAAAGACAAACAATTTTCCTTTTCCGAACGTGTTCACTCCGATAAGCGCTACCTCGTGCGACTTTTCTTTTTCCGTGATCTTTTCCTTTCGAGGCGCGTTGCTTCGTGCAACTTCATCAATTTAAACCATAATTGATTGTTTCGCATCGAAATTATTGCGTCGATTATGGCGACGATAAATCCTGAAAAGGCTGCTCAAGTTATTGCTTTAATTGAAGATGGCAGAAGTCGAAGGTACGTTGCTCAGGCACTTGATTTGTCAGTGTCAACTGTGCAACGTGCTTATGCCAGGTACTTACAAACCAATTCTTTCCATAGAAGGTTCGGGACGTCCTCGATGTACCAATCACAATGATGACCGATTTATTGTTTCAAATTCGTTAAGAGACAGACATCGAACATCTGTTCAGATTAGGAACAATTTAAGGGATGTCCGCAACATTAATGTATCCGTTAACACCGTTCGGAGAAGATTAAAGGAACAAAATCTGTTTTCGCGCAGGCCAGCAGCTGTACCTTTGCTTAAATGTCACCATCGCGTAGCTCGACTCAATTTTGCAGTTGAGCATAGAGACTGGACTTACGCAGACTGGAGCAAAGTACTCTTTAGCGATGAATCTCGTTTCTGTGTCTATTCTCCAGATGGACGAGAACGAGTTTATCGTCGCGGTGGAGAACGATTTGCAGACTGTACGGTAAGTGAGAGGCATAGCTACAATGGAGGCTCTGTAATGATTTGGGCAGGAATTTCAGCTAATGCTCATACAGATCTGCACTTTTTTGATAAGAATATGAACGCAGATGTATACGTGGAAGACATACTCAATCCGTATGTTGTTCCGCACGCACCCTTCATCGGAGAGAACTTCTTGTTTATGCAAGACAATGCTCGACCACACACTGCGAGAAGAGTGCTTGATTTCTTCGATGAAGTTGGCATAAATCGACTCGATTGGCCAGCAAATAGTCCAGATTTAAATCCAATCGAACACTTATGGGACAACCTCGGCAGGAAAGTACGAAATCACGTACCTGCTCCTCAGCCACTGCGAGAACTGCAAATAATTCTCGAAAACGAGTGGAATACAATTACGCAGGATGAAATTAAAAGACTAATAAGGAGTATGCCTGATCGTATGAATGAGGTAATACGCGCACGAGGCAGTCATACCCACTATTAGTACACACACACCACACACAAAGCAGAGAGGGTTTGGAGTCATTAATTACTGCAGGAGTGACGAACTGCGGGGTCCTTATCTCTGCTGTAACACCACACACACACACACACACCACAAGGAGGGTGTGAAATCTTGAAATACTGTGGAGCTGACGAACCGCGGGGTCCTTATCCTTGTGGTATACAAACACACACACACACACACTACATACAATGGGACTTTTCCTACCAATAAAACTCCATGCGGTTTATATTGGGAAGACTTACAACCATAATTTGAGCTAATGACAGCGGTATCTTAAAACGCAATTCATCTTTATTACGTAATATCGATTACGCAAAATGAAGAACCTAAATTGAATTTTACTTTCATTTCCCTGGCTTTCAAAATAATAAATGCAAATCATTGAATATATTGTGCAGGTTATGTAAATTATTATATAGAGAAACATGAACACAGCTATTGAAATTATGAAAGAGCCAAACGAACCGCAGAGCCTCTTAGTCCCTTAAGCCTCGCTGAATCGACATTTGTCGCAAATTCGAAATTGAATATCTCGACATCTAAATATCCTAGCAGCAAATTTCAAAAACGGTTTGAAAGCTTTGAAACCATACTTTTCGAAAGATCTATCGAAATTGTGCGCAACGATATTTTTTCAAAATGGCGGGTGATAAAAAGGAGAACATGAAAAGTTGCTAAAAGAAGGTTCGAGCGTGCGACGGCGCATGGAGCAAAGTAAGTGTCGCAGCTCAATGGGACGAAAAGTACCTAAAAGTATAGAATATTTTCTTTAAAATACTTCGTTATAGAGCTTGATGCGATACTTATTCACTGAATTATGTAAATTTAACAAGAAAACCGCATTTTTAGCAAAATTGGGAACAACTCAGTGAAAAATGATCACATCGAGCTCGGTAAAGTAGCATTTTAAAGATAACACTCTATACTTTCATGTGCATTTGGTCCCATTACGCTGCGATACCTGATGCACACCATGCACCATCGCAAACATGGACCTTTGATTATCAATTTTGCATCCTCTCACTTTATCATCCACCATTTTGAAGAAAATGGCCGAGCATAATTGCCATTCAGATATTCTTAAAGAGGACGTTTCAAGCTTCATTTTGCATTTCTGCGCATATTTGTATCTTCATTATTTACCAAGTTATGATCATTTGAAATTTTGTAATTTTTTCCCAAATTTTTAGTGTACCGGGTTTTTTGCGTTTGAGTGTAGTTAGCGAGATATCGTAAGTTAAATATTGAAAAAGTTATCAAGTTTTCCTCAAATATCTCAAAAAATATTAGACAAATAAAAAAATGTTTTAGACAAAAGTTGTTCAAATTAACTAGTAGAAAGAAACTGTGTAATAAAAAATGAGGGTTCCCATTAAAAAACCCCAGGTTAACCTTCAAATAACCTTAAAAATAGAGGTCAAGGTCAAAGTCAAGGTCATCATAAGGTAACTTACTTAAATCCCTACAACTTTTATTCAGGTTATTTTCCTTAAAACTTCAATATTGAAGAGTTATTTGGGGCGGGACATTAACATGGGGCACCCTGTATAAACCCTCTAAGCTCTTTTATGGTTTTGTTAAATTTTTTTAGCTGAGGATACCTAGTTTTTTGACATAATTCCCTTACACGTTTTTTTTCGGAGACTTTGTTTACAATGGTACTGGAATCGGAGCAGGTTGTTTGCATTTAGATCTATAGGAGTTGATTCCCAGACTGCGTTTTACACTGTCAGTACAAAGTCCTCCACTGCATGGATTATATCATTCCCAGATTTTAGCTTGATATTAGTGTTGATAGGATATTATTGATAAGGTTCTGAAATAGAACTCAGTAAGTTTTTTTTAGCATAGTGTGCATTTCCTAAGTATAGTCATTATTATTTCATATAATATGACAATTACTGGTATGTGATCAAAGGAGAGCTCCAAACATGGCTCGCTGGTAATGTAGTTATTAGAAATATCTTTAGTAATGTAAAAGTCTAGGAGGTCTAGGATTTTGTCCCTATCACTCGGCCAGTAAGTAGGAGCTCCAGAAGATACGATTCCAAGGTTTAAAGAATCGTTAAATTTTAGGAGTTCATGACTTTTTGTTAACATAGTCCTAGAGCCTCAAAAGGTGTGCTTGGCGTTATAATCACTACCAGCCATAAATCGGTTTCCCAAGGTTTTGAAAAACGAGGTGAATGTTTTTTATTTTATATTGTGCCTAGGTGAGCAGTAAACTGTTGTGATGTTGATGGAAGCTTGCCGGTCTTTCAATTATAATACTCGTTGCTTAAATTTGTTCTTCCTGGTATGGTTTGATTTGATAATGTCTTAACTTACTCTTACTAATTATTGCGGTGCCACCGTGAAGTCGGCCATTTGGATCTGGTTTGTGTGGTAGATATAGTTTGGAATGTAAAAGTAGCTTTTGACCGTGAAGTAAGTTTCAGATATAAGCATGATATCGATATTATACATATTTAAGAAGAGTTCAACCTCTTCTACGCGATGAGATAACCCATTGGCATTCCAGTGTGCTAGTTTTAGTATATTAGTCTTTGTGTGAATTTAGTCATGAGTTCGGTCAGCATCTTAATTATTATGACCAGTTGGTTCATTACCATTTTCACTATATTTTTATGGTCCATGTTTCCAAGAGGTGTTTCAGGTTATATTCGCGGTGAGGGTTGGTTTTGCATATCTGTGTTACTGTTGGATATCTTAGTGAGTTGGATATCTTGTGAGTCTCTGCGCACCATATCGAAGTATATGAAGTTTCCATTCCTTTGCTTGTCTCTATTGTTGTTATCGTTGGATTTTAGTTTGACACTTTTTAGTTAGCTACTTTTCTTTCCTTAAGGGATAAGAAGTTTGGAGTTCCTTAAAGACTGCACATCCCTTATAGTTGGACGGGTAATTCCCATTGCATAAAACGCACTTAACTCGGTCGGATCTTTCTTTCTTTAGGCAGTCAGCCGATGAGCTGGTCAGTAGAAGTGATTTTCGACATACTTTAGACAGCTAGGTTTGTGAAAGCAATACTTTTTAGTGTGGTTATACTCTTGGCAGTTAGCACACTGAGGTATGTCTCTTTTGGCTTTGCGGGCCTTAAAATTAATTTTATACTGTAGGAGCTGGTTAATGTTATAAATGATTTTGTTATTTCAATTCAGTTCGAGATCTATGAAAAACATAAATAGTAATTTTTTGGTTATTCGGTGTTTGATATTCCAAATATTTGCTGCTTTATGGCCTCATTCTTCAATGGTCGTTTTCAGTTCTTTTGCATCGGTGAGAAGATGCATGTTTTTCAATACTACACGGAAACTTCTTTTCTGTTTTAGTTTGAAAGTGTGAAATTCGATATTATTGTTTCTAAGTTCTTTAACAATGGTTAAGTAAGCAGCAGTGGATTTTGGTTGTATCTTGACTTGCTCCGCACGTAGGATTTTAAGTTCATAATCGTCTTTAACAGTATCATTGAGTAGTTTGGTTAAAGGGATAATATTCTCAACTTTGTCTACGAAAATAGAGTGCGGTTTGATATTCTTATCTTTATGCGTCGAATTCAATCCGTGTTATTCTTGTGCTTGTAAGGCTTGCAGAGCTATTGGACACTAGAGTACAGATACTTAGCCAATATTTGTCCAGATTTGCTTGCCTTCGTTTGTTTTGTTATTTCGATTCAGTTCGAGATCTACCAGGTCTATAAATATAAAACCAGAATTTGCCCACAGATGGCCCTAGCTGTCAATGTAGTTACCGTTAAACCGCGTCATTGGCGCCATTTACATTTGTTGACATCTGACGAAGATTTTCAACTCACAACAATACAAGTTTCATACAACAGCATAGTTTGTAATAGCGTTGAACATGTCGAATTTTGTGCCTGGAAGCTACGATTTGCGGACAACATTGATTTTCTGTTACCATTTGAAGAAAACTGCTGCAGAATCGCATCGAATGCTTGTCGAAGCTTACGGTGAGCATGATCTTGGTAAATCACAGTGCTTTGAGTGGTTTAAAAAATTCAAACGTGGCGATTTTGACGTGAGAAACGAAGAACGTGGAAGACTACCGAAAAAGTTTGAAGACAGCGAATTGCAAGCATTGTTGGATGAGGATAACGTTCAAACGCAACAACAACTCGCGGATCAATTAAATGTGACACGAGAAGCCGTCTCCATATGTTTGAAAGCCATGGGAAAGATCCAGAAGATGGGAAAATGGGTTCCACATGAACTGAATGAAAGACAGCAGGAAAACCGAAAAACCACTTGCGAAATACTGCTCGCCAGGTACAAAAGAAAGTCGTTTCTCCATTGAATTGTAACTGGCGATGAAAAGTGGATATATTTTAAGAATCCTAAGCGTAAAAGATCATGAGTAACTCCAGGCGAACCATCGACATCGACTGCAAGGCCAAATCGCTATGGACGGAAGACAATGCTCTGTGTTTGGTGGGATCACAAGGCTGTGATCTATTATGAGCTACTAAAACCTAGCGAAACCGTTAATACTGACAACAAATGATCGATTTGTATCAAACTTTGCGTGAAAAATGACTATAATATCGAAAAAAGCAACACAAAGTGATTTTGCTTCATGATAATGCACCATCACACACAGCAAAACTGGTCAAGAAAACGATTGAGGCATTTAGTTGGGAAATACTTTCACATGTGGCTTACTCACCAGACTTGGCTCCGTCTGATTATTACTTATTTGCATCGATGAGACACGCACTTGCTGAGCAGCGCTTCACTTCTTACGAAAATGTACGAAAATGGCTCGATGACTGGCTGGTTTGCCTCAAAAGAGCAACAGTTTTTTTTGGCGTGGCATCCACAAATTGTCAGACAGGTGGGAAAAATGTATAGCTAGCGATAGGCAATACTTCGAATAAAATATTTTTTATCATTTTCATACAATAAACGTGTATTTTCTATACAAAAATTCCGGTTTCATATTTACATACCTGGTATGAAAAACATAAGTAGCAGTTTTTTGGTCATTCGATGTTTGATGTTCCAGATATTTGTTGCTTTATGGCCTCGTTCTTCAATGGTCGTTTTCAGTTCTTTTACATCGGTGAAAAGGTACATGTTTTTCAATACTACACGGAAGCTGCACGGAATCGGGACTGTTTCTGGTCCTTTTCTTTGTGGAAACAGTCCATTCTCCTTCATTGTTGTTTGCATCAATTAGGATTTGGGTGGCTTCATTATTTATTTGTAGTCTTTGTATCATTTGAGAGTGATTACTAACAGAGCTAGACCGCTGTCTAACCAGGAATAAATCTCTATCAAGGGTCTGTTGGATCAGACTACAGTGTTTGTCAGATGTTTTGTTTCCAGATGTTTTATTTACAAACAATGGTTGGCAGAATCCTTTGGGCCTGCCTCCGAGGAGAATATATTGCTTAGGTCAATGTTCGGAATACTATCTGGGGTAATTTTATCCGTTAGTGTTATATTCATTGTTTTGTTTGTTAGTTTGTTAGTTTGGTCCACCTCGGGTATGTTATTTCTCCGGTATCCTCTGGTGTAGCCAGCGAGCGTCCCTCAATCCGCCACCAAAGGAGGCGCCCGATGGGAGACTAACAACCCTACATGGGTTGAGATATTTAAGAAAAACTTAATAACATTTTCCATATTTAACTTACTACAACTCGTTATTTGTTGAAAAAAAATAGTACTTGACTTTTCTATTTCATCTCAAGAATATATTGTTACAATAATGCCCTGACTTTTGTTAATTTGATAATTTTGGAAATTCCAAAATCACCAAATTAACAAAAGTCAGGGCTCTATTGTAACGATACATTCTTGAGACCAAATAGAGTAAAAAAATCTAGTAATATTTTTTCTTCCTATAAATAGTTGGTGAGATATTGCAAGTTAAATATTGAAAAAGTTATCAAGTTTTCCCAAAATATTTCGAAAAATATTAGGCAAATACAAAAATATTTCATACAAAAGTTGTGCAAATTAATTGGTAGAAAGGAGAGTAACGAGGAGAAGAGCAGCGAGTCGAGACGAATGATTGCGAGCATTACTTGAACATTATTACTTCTAAATATACAGGGTGATCCATTTTAATTGACAATTGGAAATATTTGATCAAGTAAGCCAGATCGCGAATGTTTCAGATAAAAGTTGTAGGAGTCAATGGGGGACATACACAGTCTGTCCCAGATACGATGAGACTGGTTCCATCAAAGTTCTTACCGCAGCGATATCTATGAATGAATGATGGTAGGTGAATGTTCAACCCTTCATCTACTTAACCTCAAAATTTGAGCGAATTCGGTTGATATTTCACTGTGGTTTGACATTTTATGTAAAGTCACTTTGTGTACGTCGGTCGGAAAACCAACTTTTAAATTGGGTAAAAGTGGTGCAGAAACGTACGAAACGCTAAAAAAGTGTACGGGGATGAATGCATGTCCCGTGCACAGGTTTTCCGTTGGTTTGGCCGATTCCGTGACGGTCGTGAGGACCTTGCAGACGATGACCGAGCACCGCCGCCAAAAACCATTCGCAATGAAGAAAACATCGAGAAAGTCAAAGAAATTCTTCGAAGCGACCGCTGTGTGTCTGCCCAGATATTATCTGGGAGTTCTACAACGATTGTGGGCCAGAATTCGACGAGTTCGACCAGAATATCGAGAGCCAGGCAGTTGGTTTTTGTTGCACGATAATGCACCATCGCACAAAGCCATCATGGTACGTGAATTCTTGACCAAAAAAGGCATCATTGATCGATCATCCACCGTATTCACCTGATTTGGCTCCGTGCGACTTCTGGCTATTTCCCAAATTGAAATTGGCGATGAAAGGAAATCGTTTCGATACCATCCCGGTCATCCAAAAGACTTCGACCGCCATACTAACAAGGAGATGACGCAACCTGTTTCATCGATTTCAACACGAGTCATAGCACACTCGATAGCTATGATGCCGTGTATAAACGCCCTAACATAATATGCGTGAATGCGTCTTTGTTTACGAGTAATTTGCAGTTAAAGTTTGGCTCGCGGAGCCGTGCCATACATAGGGCGCAAGTTACGACACTCTTTCACGAAGCCGGCGTGGCTGAGCAGACAGAGGTTCCCGCGCCGCGAACACTTTTGCGCGGACGACGGCGTTCGAGTCCCGCCGACGACTGGTTCGTTTTTTTTTCGTATGTAAAGACATGTAATAAATATTTTTATATTGTTCTTATGTATAATTCCTTTTTTGGTTTCTACGCTATTAATCAAGGCTAATTAGGAGAGTCAGGTCTTTCAAATATGAACACAACTTTTTTATTAATTACAATAAAATGTTTTTGTCCGTATCAAAACACATACACACACACACACACACATAAGACAAATATAAGGCACACAAATGAAAGTTATGTATTATAAAATGTGGTCATGCAGTCGCAACTCTGCGGATGGAATGCCGTATAAAAGCATGTAAAACATAATAGTTTTTTGCACCAACTGCACGTAATGAACGCATAATTGTTTGCACAAATACACTTTTGACTATGTATAGTTGGTGGAAAACATATTTGATTAACGTTGTAAAATACTTCGCGACTGTCAACAAGACTGGACGGAAATTGTATCAGGACATCTGCAAATATGAATTCAATATAATTGATATTGTATACAAGGCCAATAACAATAC
Organism: Harpegnathos saltator; assembly: GCF_003227715.2. NCBI lineage: Eukaryota > Metazoa > Arthropoda > Insecta > Hymenoptera > Formicidae > Harpegnathos > Harpegnathos saltator. The sequence goes on from NW_020230216.1 coordinate 736,497, forward strand.
GTACAAATATATCTTTCCATTGCTCACACATTCAATATATTTACCTCGAAGATATTCTATTGCGTCCGTCAACTCTTCTTTCGTAATATCACATTTTGCTAGATTTTGCACATAGCTGATCATTGCTTCATCTACAAACGTGGTTTCCATTTTTAACACGAGTTTTTCACTGTTCACGTTACGAAGACTGCCCAGAGAATGAAGCGAGCATGTCACAAAACATGAGAATCCTTCTGCGAGAAGGGGAAAGGGAAGAGGGTTCCTTTGCACTTGTAACGGTTTTAACGGCTCTCGGGTTTCTCTCACACAAAATAATCACTGTCTGGCCATTTCTTTCCCATACCATACGAAATATTTATGCGAAATAGATTTACACGAAGAAAACATTTTATTGTAATTAATAAAAAAGTTGTGTTCATATTTGAAAGACCTGACTCTCCTAATTAGTCTTGATTAATAGCGTAGAAACCAAAAAAGGAATTATACATAAGAACAATATAAAAATATTTATTACATGTCTTTACATACGAAAAAAAAAACGAACCAGTCGTCGGCGGGACTCGAACGCCGTTGTCGGCGCAAAAGTGTTCGTGGCGCGGGAACCTCTGTCTGCTCAGCCACGCCGGCTTCGTGAAAGAGTGTCGTAACTTGCGCTCTATGTATGGCACGGCTCCGCGAGCCAAACTTTAACTGCAAATTACTCGTAAACAAAGACGCATTCACGTATATTATGTTAGGGCGTTTATACACGGCATCATAGCTATCGAATGTGCTATGACTCATGTTGAAATCGATGAAACAGGTTGCGTCATCTCCTTGTAAAGGCCATTCCAGCCGATGAGTATAAAAAATGTTTCGAAAAATTTGTTGAACGTTTCCAGCGCTGTATTGACTCAGAAGGAGATTATTTTGAATAAACAAGAACAAAAAATCAAAATAATAAACGCTTTGTATTTTTTTTAGACCAGTCTCGGTGGATCTGAGACAGACTGTGTACACTCATGACCTCGACTTTGACCTTGAAATCAATTTTCAAGGTTATCTGAAAGTCAATTTTGATTTCTTAAATAGGAACCACTATTTTTGGCTCTAGAAATGAAAAGAGCGGAAAATTTTACGTTCAGATAGGTAAATTATAACAGAAATTCCATGAAATTTAAAGGTCATTTTCAAGCCAAATATGTATTTTTTATCAATATCCTCAAACAATTCATAATGTAAAAGTGGTACTAAAATATGTTTTCAACAAAAGTTCTAAAGATTAAAGAAGATCGCCCACTGATAACCTTGACTTCGATCTTTAGATTAAATTTTAAAGTCACTTCAAGATCAATGTAATTTTCTCAAGTGAGAACCTCCAATTTTGACATCAGAAATGGCAAGTGCGAAAATTTATTTAATTCTGATACATTATTTTCCTGGTACATTGAAATAGTAATAGAAAATTGCAGAAAGGTTTTTTCAAATAATAGCTGATTATTCCCCGAGTGAGATTGTTAATATGATTCAGATTTTAGGAGAATGTGGTGAAAATCACGTAGCAGCTGTAAGATTTTAAGCACAACGTTATCCAAACAAACATTATCCCAATAATACGAAGGTCGTTCAATAAGTCCTTAGAAAATCCAAGAGATGGCGCTCGTAGTATCGAAAATGGTTTGTTTTTAGTAAGCATCATTATTCACTAGACAGCTGTTAAAGTCTCAGTTATATCCATCACATAGTTTCATTTTTATTGTCGATTGAAGCAACAAACTTTTCTTTATTTAGAAAAATGGAAAAAGTGAGTTTCAAGTGGTGATTAACACTTCTATTTAAAAGGCTTAACACCGAAAGAGATTAAAGCTGAGTTAGATGAAGTTCATGGCATATCTGCTCCTGTGTTTGCAACTGTTTACAATTGGGTAAATGAGTTTAAACATGGCCATATATCCACAAAAGATGAACATCGTTCGGGACGTCCAGTGGAAGTGACTACCCCCGAAATGATTGACAAAATCCACGATATGGTTTTGAGTGATCGACGAATCAAAATGCGCGAAATAGTTGAGGCTGCAGGCATATCGCAAGATACAGTGTTTTCAATTTTGCACGAAAAATTGGGTGTGAAAAAAATCTCGGCAAGATGGGTGCCACGTTTGCTCTCAGTGGAGAATAAACGCAATCGTGTGGTCGACTCTGAGGCTGTTTTGGCGCTTTTCCGTCGCAATCCTGACGAGTTTCTGCGTCGATACATAATTGTGGACGAAACATGGATACACCACTACACTCTAGAGACAAAGGAACAGTCAAAACAGTGAGTTTCTGAAGAACGGGCTCCGAAGAAGGCGAAGACGGTGAAATCGGCCGGCAAGGTGATGGCCACGGTTTTTGGGATGCACGCGGAATCATCTACATCGATTACTTGGAAAAAGGACAAACAATAACTGGAGAATATTATGCGTCGTTATTGCACCGGTTGAGCGAAGAAATCAAGAAAAAACGTCCTCATTTGAAAAAGAAGATTCTCTTCCATCAAGACAATGCACGGGTGCACACCTGCGCAGTTTCGATGGCCAAAATTATGGAATTAAAGTTCCAATTATTACAACATCCACTGTATTCATCGGATTTGGTCCCCAGTGACTTTTTTTTATTTCCAAACTTAAAAAAATGGCTCGGCGGACAACGGTTCACGTCGAACGAGGGGGTCATCGCCCAAACAGATGCCTATTTTGGACCTTCCGAAATCCTAATTTTTGAATGGCTTAAAAAAATTGGAGAAACGCCTGGAAAAGTGTATAGAGCTAAAAAGAGATTATGTTGAAAAATAAAAAAAAATCTACCCAAAATAATTTGTTTTTCTATTTTTTTCTAAGGACTTATTGAACGACCCTCGTGCCAATAATACCACGAAATCTTACTGCAAGGCTCGTAATGGACATTTAGTTTGTGAACGTCCTTATCATGATTACGGTGAAAACGAAGTGCTGTCATAATTGCGAAATCATTATATGGTAGATTGTCCAGTAAAAGATAAAGATATGAAGTGCTTTAAGTATCAGGAATTTGGCATAGTATCTAAATGCCCGAAGAAAAATAATGAGACAAAAGATAGCTATAACGTTTCTGAGTTAGTGAATAAGAAGTACGGTAAAGAAGTTAAGATTGAGAATTAGAGTTTTACGGCTTTAATTGACACGGGAAGCGATTTTTCATTACATAGTGCGCAACTAAGTTTCCGGGTTTCACACGTGGATGGCGCTAACGACACATGTAGTCGACATACATGTTTGAAGTTATGTTTTTTTATAGCTTGGACATCTGTTAACAGTAACCAGTCGTAATACCAACACATATCGCAACGCAAAAATATTTTTTCTAACAACGAAGATATCGAGTTTTGTGTCAAATAAACAGCATTTGCGGGAAGCTTTGCTTTTCTGCTTTAACTTGAAAAAAGTGCAGCTGAAGCACGTCATTTGCTTGAGGAGGCCTACAGCGAACATGCATCATCGAAAACTACTTGTGAAGATTGATTTAAACGCTTCAGAAGTGGCGATTTCGACTCTGAGGACAAGGAGTACTCCAGAAGACCAAAAACAATTGAGGACGCCGATCTGCAAGCGTTATTAGATGAAGATGATACTCGAACACAAGATCAACTTGCGGAGGCATTAAACATGACTCGCCAAGGTATTTCCAAACGTTTACATGCTACGGGAAGAATTCAAAAGGAAGGAAAATGGGTGCCGCATGAGTTGACTAAGAGACAGATGGAAAATCGAAGAGCCACTTCCGAAATTTTGCTTTTGTGGCATGAAAGAAAGAGTTTCCTGTATCGAATTGTTACTGGCGATGAGAAGTGGATATATTTCGAGAATCCCAAATGCAAAAAATCGTGGCTTTCACCTGGCGAAATATCAACATCGACGGCACGGCCAGATCTTTTCGGAAAGAAGACAATGCTCTGCGTTTGGTGGGACCAGAAAGGAATCGTGTACTATGAGCTGCTGAAAAGAAGCCGGGCGAAACTGTCAATGGGCATCGCTACCGACAACAACTAATCAATTTGAACCATGCATTACTCGAAAAACGGCCAGAATGGGACACGAGACACGAACGAGTGATATTGCAGCACAACAACGCTCCGTGTCATCGCACTTCCACTGTCCAGGACACCATCAAAACGCTGAAATGGGATCTATTACCGCACCCGCCATATTCGCCAGACCTGGCCTCTTCCGATTATCACTTGTTCCGGTCGATGGCGCATGTCTTGGCTGGGCAACATTTGGCCGATTTCGAAGAAGTGCAAAATTGGTTGGATGAATGGTTTCGGTTCAAAGACGCATCGTTTTATCGTCGCGATATTCATGTATTGCCAAAGAGATGGCAAAAATGTGTAGCTAGCGAGGGACGATACTTTGAATAAACCATTTTTTGCATTTCTCTTGAAATTTTCCATTTTCCATTGATAAAAAACCCGGAAACTTGGTTGCGCATCTAGTAACATATGCGCGAAGCAACATGTTAAATTAGAGGCACCTAGCTTACTTAGGAAAGAGATTCAATTTTGCGAAATCGACTCGAAAAATAACACGACATTGGGAAAATTTGACCCAATTATTGAGATTGATAACAATACGTACCTAATTAAAATATGCGTAATACGAAATACATTGATACAATGTGAACTACTGATAGAGGTTAATTTTCTGAATAATGTTGATATAACTAGAAGAGAAATATCAATAAATAAATTTCAAGCTTCTGTGTTAGAAAAAAGTGAGTTACCAGAAATATATAAAATAGAATGTAGATAAGAAAGATAAATTAGATTTATCATATATTCCTAATATTAAACATTGCGAGGTCGTGCATAATTTAATAGATAGTTATAATCCGATTCAGACGCGAAAAACGAATGTAGAAATGAATATAGTTTTATAAGATAATGATCCGGTGTATAAAGCGGCTAGGATGTTGTCACCACATGAACGTTAAGAAGTCAACGCGCACATAGATAACTGGCTTCGCGAAGGAATCATCTAGCCTTCCTTATCAGACTATGACAGTTCAGTAGTGTTGTACTCGGGGTAAAATTTACTTTCAGGTCCATCATTTTTGATCCCCCATTTTGAATTTTGTAACGACAACCTCAAATTTGAAATCAGCACGTTCAAAAACTATTACAAAACATAAAAGTAAATATTTTCTTCCGCAGAAAAAATTTAACCGTTTTAATACTAATTTCTGCCAGTAAACAGAACTGCAAGAGGGTTAATGATGGAAAAATCGAATATCGTTTCGTAATTAAACGCTTGAATTTAAAAAAGAAAATCCTAACGGAAATCAAAACCGAGTTGAATTCTGTTTATAGTGACTTTGTTCCTTCGTTCCCAACGCTGAACGTTTGGGTTGTCGAGTTTAAATTGACTGTACAAGTGTGTTTGATGATGAGCGTCCAAGTCTGTACAAAGACTGTAACGAGCGACTATAACGACTGTAACAGATGCGGCAAACATATCTTCTGAACATGTGTTCACAATATTATATGAAAATTTGGATATGAAAGTTGACTGTACAATGGGTATTGCGCTTGTTGACATTAGACCAAAAATATTGGGAGTACAAATTAATTCGGTCCGTTTTTTTTTGTGTTAAAAAATGTATTTATTTCAAAACAAAATGTATGAACAGATCAATTAAAGTAAAACCATCGCTGGCTACTACTTTCTCCCATTTCTCAGGCAATTTTCGAATTCCATCTCGAAAAAATGACTCGTCTTTTGAGGCGACCCAAGTTTGGAGTCAATTTTCGATTTCTACGAAAGAAGTGAACCGGTGACCTGTTAAATCGTGCTGCATCCTTCGGAACAACCAGTAATCAGAAGGGGCAAGTCCGGAGAATACGGCGAGTGCGGTAAACATCTCATCTGAGCGTTTCCAAATATATTTTTACGACTTTTGCGACATGAGGCCGAGCGTTGTCATGAAGAAGAATAACTTTATCATGTCTTTGCTCGTATTCCGACGTTTTTCTCGCAATGCGCGGCTCAAACGAATCAATTGTAGCCGATACCGATCGCCCGTAATGGGATCTCCAGGTTTCAGCAGCTCATAGTAAACAACACCCTTTTGGTCCCACCAGATACAGAGCATGATCTTCGAATCATGTATGTTCGGCTTTGGTGTTGATGTTGAGGTCGATGGCAACAATTGACTGGGCTTGGCGTAGTATTTTTCTTCTTGGGGTTGTCGTAGAATATCCACTTCTCATCTCCAGTTACAATCCGATGCAAAAAACCTTTTCCTTGTTGCCCTTGAATCAGCTGCTCGCAAGTGAAAAATCGCCTTTCAACGGCTCTCGGTTTCAGTTTTTAATCTAACCCAATTTCCTTGTTTTTGAATAAATCCCATGTCTCTCAATCGTACGGAAACGGCTTGTTGAGTCACTCCCAATGATTCTGCAAGCTCCTCTTGCGTTTGACTCTGATCTTCTTCGAGTAATGCCTCTAATTCTTTGTCCTCGAATTCTTTTGGCTGTCCAGAGCGAGGCTTGTCTTCGACGCTGAAATCTCCATCCTTGAAACGTCGAAACCATTCCCTACATGATTTATCAGTTGGAGCAGCCACCATAAACTTCAACAAGCATTGGATGGGCTTTAGCTGCACTTTTCTTCCAATTAAAGCAAAACCCCCCGCAAATGCTGCTTGGTTAACACAAAATTCGACATTTTCAACATTGTAAAAAGCAAGATTTTTGTATGAAACTCAAAGCGATATAAACTGAATATTATTGACAGATGTCTAACCTCTCTGAAACCGCCAAAATCGGCAGTCACTATGAACCATTCATAACAGCCGGAGCCATCTTTTGAAAACGGACTGAACTAATTTGTACACCCAATATATTCGATACAATATTTTAAAGGAGTGTTTGGACCAGTTCAAGTGGGAATTTTTTGCATCGATTCGTGACTGTTGATAAAACATGGATTTATGACTACACATTTGAAACGAAAGAACAGTCAAAACAATGGACTTCATCAGATAAATTCGCTCCAAAGAAAGCGAAGATGTTTCATTTGGAGGGAAAAGTTATAGATACTGTTTTTTATGTGTGATAGTCATAGTATATTGCTTATCGATTAGCTACAGAAAAAAAATTCTCTCTGGTGCATATTATGCATTATTATTAAAACGTTTGAAAGAAGAAATCGAAAAAAAACGACCGCATTTGAAAAAGAGAAAGATATTTTTTCACCAAGCAACACACAAGTTTACACATCTGCAATCGTCATAGTTAAATTGCATGAAATTACACTATAAATTGCCCCTTCCCCTTTCTTCGCCTGATTCTACAACTTTTTTTATTTTCGAACATGAAGAAATAATTAAGAGGAAAATATTCACGGCCAATAGAAAAGTGATTGTCGCGTAAATAAATATTTTGCGACGGAATGGATGGGATTAGAAAAGAGATGGACAAAGTGTATCGAGCTAGAAGGAGATTATATTGAAAAATAAAATCTACTTTGCTAAAAAATATAAGTGCTTCATTATTAGGCTTAAAACTTATTAAACAACCAACGTAAACCTTTAAGTTCATAAGATACAAAAATAATAACTCACACAAATAAATGTAATCCATCAATATGTATACCAATGTAATATGTGAACACGACATTGTCTTGTATAGTAATAATAAATATCATAAAAATTTCGCAACATACGTATAAATAGGATTTTACTGACAGATTTTAGAAATTATATAATATATATATCTATGTATATATATGTATATACTATCTGTTGCTTTTATAGACTTGCTGCTTTACAAGGACATTATGATACCGTGAGAACATTATTATTTTACAATGCTGATGTTAATGCAAAGGATGCCGATGGGAGAAGTACTCTATATATACTTGCATTAGAAAACAGAATAACTATGGCAAGGTTTCTACTAGAACGTGCGAATGCTGACGTTGAAAGTAGAGATTCCGAAGTAAGTAACTTTCTTAAAAGATAGAACTTAATAAAAAAAACTCTCTACAATTGAATCTTCTTTTCGGTTCATGAATATTAGATACATAATATTTCTTTAAAAAAAAAATACAGTACAGTATGATAGAGATATATTCAAATTTTATTGATATGCTATGCAATAATTATGCAGGGTGTCTCAAAATGTACGATTATCCTTCCGGAGTGTGAAAGAGAGTGAAATTCTGAATCTAAAGTTCCTCTTTCATTTTTTCCTCCGACTATTAATAACAAAATTATTAACAAAAAAAGTCGACCAATGGCGTGGCGCGCACGACTGTCGCGCAGTGCCATACACTGGCACAGGACTTCGCCCTACTGGTGCCGAAACTTGTCTTTATCTAATGATATCAAATAACTCATTTATCATCTATTTGATCTCACTTTTTCCTTTGTCTTAACAGTTCATTGTTTATGTTGTGAATCTCGTTGCGTTTAGGATTGAGGAACTGTTACTAAAGAGTATCTCATGCAAGAAATAACAACAACTCTGTCAGTCGTTTCTCAATCCGCAAGATATCAAGATAAAAACATAAATATATGAAAAGCAAAACAAAAGGTAAAACGAGAATTTATTGTAATGAATTAACACGTTGTAAAAGAGTACACGGAACACACATTACGTAGTTTCTGCGAACATTTTGAACCGACGCTTTAAGAAATCGGTCTTTTTCAAGATTACTGAAAAACTATTGGTCCCTTTCATTTAAAATAACATTTAATAAAATTTATACTTTTAAACTTGTATTCAGTCGATTTTTTATGCTTTTGTTGATTAAAAATGATGAAATCAATTAGTTCATCAAATGGATGATAATGGATTGGTCGACATTCTTCGTTAATAACTTTGTTGTTAATGATCGGAGGAAGAAATGGAAGAGGAACTTTCGACTCAGAATTTTACTCTCTTTCATCCTCAAAGGATAATTGTTTTGAGACACTCTGTATAGAGGTAGGGACCACCTTCTGATTTAAATAATTATGAGAAATGTTATTATGACTATCACTATGAATAATGTCTCAAAGGTTTTAGTTAGAGTTCTTGTTATTTATGAAAAAAATATGTTAACAAAGAAATTGAAAAATTATACAGTTTATGTCAATACCAAGATAATCATTAATCAGTTCACTGTTGTCCAATCAGTCCGAAATTAATGTTTAATACTAAAACTGATGAAAGTAAATAATTTCGTATTTTACATGGAAGCTTATCTAGAATTTTTTAGCGGGCGCTAGTGATAAATCCAGGCTCAAAATTTTAAAATTAAAAATAACGAATCCAAAATATGGTAACTCCAAATTAATTTTGATATTCCATTATGAATATACTGGGTGTCTAAGACCACCCATACACTCCTTTTCTTTCAAAAACTAAGCATTTTGGAGAAAAACGTTTTAGACAAAAATTGTATGGTTTTAAGAGAAATATAAAACAACTATATCGATTTGTTTACAGATAACTCTACTTTCAAGATATTCACTGATTATGTTTTTAAATGGAAACCTAAATTTTTCATTATATTTTTCTACCAATTAATTTAAACAACTATTATCTAAAACGTTTCTTTATTTGCCTAATATCTTTTTAGATATTTAAGAAAGCTTTGGTAACTTTTTCAATATTTAACTTACGATATCTCGCTATTTATTAGAAGAAAAAATGGTACTAGACTTTTTTACTCTACTTACAAGGGACATGTCACAACTGTCCGGAACCGATTTGATTCTCCTTCAAATATGTTGTTAAATACACAAATCTAAAAGACACGTATTTTTTTATATGTACGAATATTGAGTTTTAAAGGGTGAAACACCCCTTTAAAGAAAAACGGTATTTTTCTTTAGAATCGAATATCTGCTAAAATATAAGCGATAGAAAAAAAAACATGTGATAAAAATTTAATTGTTTGAAGAATACTTTAAAGTTATATGAACAAAAATTTTTTATTTTTATTTTTTTTTATGAACCCCCACCACTTAATTTTTTTTGCAAAATACAAAAATTTTTTTTACCTAATTTAAAGCTTATTTTTTTCCTAATTCAATCATATATGATAAAGTTATGTTACGAGATATCATTCTCGAAAATTAATTATAAACGCTTCCATATACAAAAATTTCCATATACAAAAATACAAAAATTTTTGTATTTTGCAAAAAAAATTAAGTGGTGGGGGTTCTTAAAAAAAAATAAAAATAAAAAATTTTTGTTCATATAACTTTAAAGTATTCTTCAAACAATTAAATTTTTATCACATGTTTTTTTTTCTATCGCTTATATTTTAGCAGATATTCGATTCTAAAGAAAAATACCGTTTTTCTTTAAAGGGGTGTTTCACCCTTTAAAACTCAATATTCGTACATATAAAAAAATACGTGTCTTTTAGATTTGTGTATTTAACAACATATTTGAAGGAGAATCAAATCGGTTCCGGACAGTTGTGACATGTCCCTTTTTAGTCTCAAGAACATATTATTACAATTGCACGCTGACTTTTGTTAATGTGATGATTTTGAAATTTCCAGAAGTCGATAAGTTAACAAAGTTAAGGCACTATTGTAACAATATATTCTTGAAATCAAATAGAGTAAAATGTTTAGTACTATTTTGTCTTCCAACAAATAGCGAGATATCGTAAGTTAAATATTGGAAAAGTTACCAAGTTTTACTTAAATATTTATCTCAACAGATATTAAGCAAATAAAACAATATTTCCAATAAAAGTTATTCGAATTAATTAGTAGAAAAAGATGATATAATAAAAAATTCGGGTTTCCATTTGAAAAAAGTAATCAGAAAAAAGTGATCAGTGAACATCTCTATAGTGGCGCCATCTGTAAACAAACCGATATAATTGTTTTATATTGCCCTTGAAACCATACACTTTTTGTCTAAAATGTTTTTCTCCAAAATATTTAGTTTTGAAAGAAAAGGGGTGTACGGTGGTTTCAGACACAGATAATATATCAAACTCGAAATGATTTTTTGGTCGCAGATAACGACTATTATAAAACTAATATTTCAACTACAGCCATTTGGTAAAGAAGTAAATTTTTAATAAGATTTTATAAAAAGATAGTAAATTTTTTAAACATATTTCACCCGCTAATAACAATGGAAGTAATCCATAATTGAATACCCCCAGCAAACACAGAATATAACTGTTATATAACATAGGAGTAACATGTAATATATTAGGTAATATATTAGGTAAAATCGGAAAGTTCCGTCCGTTTAGCGACAAGTAGCTATAGCTAGAATTGTCGTTAACCTCTAATGTCTAAACGAAGCTTAATAGTTTGTTTCGACATCTGTTAATAACATTCAGTACATAAAAGTATACGTTTGCATCAATAACATTTTTTTTCACTGCATCGAAAATGTCGAAATTTGAGCCAAATAAGCGTCATTTGCGCAAAGTGTTAATCTTTTGCTTCAATTGGAAGAAAACTGCAGCTGAAGCTCATCGAATGCTTGTATAAATTTATGGTGATAATGCTCTTTCCGATAAAACATGCAGAGAATGATTTCGACGCTTTAAAATTAGTGATTTTGATGTAGAGGACAAAGAGCGTTCTGGACGACCAAAAGTATTCGAAGACGAAGAATTGCAGGCATTGGTGGACGAAGACCCATGTCAAACGCAAAAGCAACTTACAGAAGCATTAAATTGTGCTCAATCTGTCATTTCCGATCGTTTGAAAACTTTAGAAAAGGTTTACTAGAAAGGAAAATGGATCCCATACGAACGCCAAGAGACGTTGAAAGGCGAAAAATCACCTGCGAAATTCTGCTTGCTAGGCAACAAAAAAGGAGTTTTTATATCGTATCATCACTGAGAATGAAAAATGGATTTGTTTTAACAACCCCAAACGTCGAAAAACTGTTTGCGATCCCGGTCAACCCTCAACATCGACGCCAAAACGGAATATCCACGGAAAAAAGGCAATGCTCTGTATTTGGTGGGATCAGAAGGATGTGCTGTACCATGAGCTGTTGAAAAGTGGTCAAACAGTCACAGGGGATCTCTACAGAGAACAAATGATCCGTTTTAGCTGAGCATTACACAAAAGACGACGAGAATATGAAACGAGATAGCATAAAATGATTTTACTTCATGACAACGCTCGGCCTCACGTCACAAAATCTGTCAAGGAAACGTTAGAAACACTTCGCTGGGAAGTGTTACCCCATGCGGCTTATTCACCAGACTGTGCCCTTTTCGACCAGCACTTGTTTCGGTCGATGGCACACGCACTTGCTAAGGAATGCTTCAATTCTTATGAAAACGTTGAAAAATGGGTCTCTGACTGGATAGCCTCCAAAGATGAGTCATTCTTTCGCCGCGGAATTCGCTTGCTGACCTAAAGATGGGAAAAAGTCATTGCTAACGATGGACAATATTTTGAGTGATGTACGTTTTCATTTTGTTTCTTAAATAAAGTCATACGTTTTGCAAGAAAACGGACGGAACTTTCCGATTGACCTAATAACATATGTTATACTCTAGTTATATTGAAGTTATATAATTTGGTTTCATAGTTGTAATATAATTGTGTTATATATTTGTTATACTGTTTTGTTATAAGCTAGAGATAACATTACAATAATAATATAACAGTAATGTAATACGTTATATAACAGTAATTACGTTCATATTACATTGATGTTATACAACACAACTATTCATGCAATCCATTAAAAGCTGCAAATGCTTTCTATTGCGAAGGGTGCATTCCAATAGAGAAAGAAATAGCAAAGCGGAACAGTAACAAATAAAAGAAATGGTGGAAAGCTAATCAATCAGAAATTCCGTTCCGCTTTTTTGTAGATGCTTTATTTTGTAGTTCTATGTTTTTCTATGTTATTTTGTAGTCCTATGTATTTTTAATGCCTTCATCGCGCTTAAGCAGACCATATTGCCTATTTATATTGACGTTTATAATGCATGTTTATATACATGCTGATATGTATATCCTTACAAAAAGTACATCGAATCCACGAGGAACGCATTCACGTGGAATCCACAAAACCACATGGATTTCACGTGGACATAATATTCCTATTTTCGTGGAGATATCCGCACTTATACTATTTAAATGTTTAAGAACGCTTGTATATTATACAAAACTCACATACAGAAAAATTTCTTTAGGTTTAATATTCTTAAGTTTAATATTCTTGTCCGATTTTGAGTTGTTCTATTAAAATATATTTTTATAATATTATTTTTAGAAATAAAAACTCTATTTCATTGAAAAAGACCATGTTGATAAAAGACAGGATTTGAGATAATATTTTTCAAAAGTATTTTTAGATTTAGTACGTAATTAAAACTTTTTATTTAGACTTCCTTGAATTTGTTTCAAACTATTTTTTTGTGTTAATCATTATAATACTCCATTACCAGTAATTTTGAAACACAGCCTATACTGATGTTCGTCGCATATCGAATGTTGTTGCATTATTTTAATTTTTGACATGAAAGGTTATAACGTTCTGTGAATACTGAAAGGACACATTATATAAGCACAAGTCACAAGAACATTGTTGGAGTCATTGGGATAACTGCGTATCACTTGACTGTTAGATTAAGCAAAGCCTAGCATGGTTAACACATGGAGAAGGGTGACCGCTTGGATTCGAAGCTATCGACGGATGTAAGACACGAGAAAATTAGGAGTAAACTTTTTTACATAACAATAATATTACAGTTATATAACATTTGAGTAACATGTAATATTTCTGTTATACAGGGTGTCCGGAATGTGATCATTAATATTTTGTGTACTGATAGATTGGGTGTAGCCGAGAAGAAAAGTCATGTACCGTAATGTCAAATTGGCAATAGTTATCGAGTTATTATTAATTGAAACATGTGAGCCAATGAGCGCGTAGAGAGAGCTGGGCGGCCGCCTCTTGTCGCTTGCGCTCGCTCGCTCGTCGTTCGCGCTCGCCGTTCGTCGTTCGCGCTCGCTCGCTCCTCGTCGCGCGCGCTCTTTTATTCTACAACTATACAGGGTGGGACGTTATAAGTTGACAACCCGAAATGTGAAGGTAGATTGGGTTAAGACAAACATAAAAGTCCCATACCGTTTTGCGAGATTCGCAATAATTATCGAGTTATTAATGACAGAAATCTGAAGAATGGGAGCGCACTGACATAGATGATTAGAGAAGCGTTGTAGCTACTCAGGCCACAGCGCGGCCCACTCGACCCAGCAACTGTTGACGGCGTGCGGCGAGACGTAGGTCCGGCGAGATAAAACAACGAATAGCAGCGCATTGTCTTTCCCCTCGCCGCACGCCGTCAACCGTTGCTGGGTCGAGTGGGCCGCGCTGTGGCCTGAGTAGCTACAACGCTTCTCCAATCATCTATGTCAGCGCGCTCCCATTCTTCAGATTTCTTCAGTCATTAATAACTCGATAATTATTGCGAATCTCGCAAAACGGTATGGGACTTTTATGTTTGTCTTAACCCAATCTACCTTCACATTTCGGGTTGTAACTTATAACCTCCCACCCTGTATAGCGACACTGCATATATCTAAAATATAAGAATAAATAGTATAAAATAGGCAAAGGAGGTGCGCAGCCCTTCTCTTACACATGCATGCAAAAGAAACTAATCTAAACTAATCTGTATCATGATAATATTGGCGTATAGGATTTAACATCAACATACAGGTCAATACAATAAGTTGCCTGCCCCATAATTCAGAGGTTGTCGAAAGAGTCATTCGTTGATATTATTGATAACGGTATTTGCAATGCTCCAAATTATGACAAGTGCAATTAATTTTGCACCGTGATCATTATGACAATTTATCTACCATTTATGACAGGAGTCAAGCTCTATTGAATTAAAAAAAATGTTTAAAAATGTGAAATTGAGAAATAAACATAATGGATTTATGCAAAGTAAATAAGAGTAATAGTTAAAGGGATAAATAATGCAGCATATTTTCTTGTTTCGTATAATTTCCTAATTTCTTTCCTATATTGAAAAATTTGATAGGAATTGGAGATTAAAAAGAATAGTAGAAATATCTAGTTTTATATACTGTATCATCATTTCACTGTGTCATCATTTCTGCAAAAGATCGCTTCTGCAAAAGTATGAATCGACCAGGAACGCAGCATAATTAATGATTGCAACTTAATCTACAACTTAAGCGACATATTTTAGATACATAATTTTATATTTTGTCGCCTCTTTGATCGAAAACAACTTTTTTATCAAAAATAAGCTCTCTTTTTTGAAGTTTTTACAGCTTACAAGTAAATCAGAAAACTCGTAAGCCACTTTTGTTGATAAAATGTGCTCAGAATATGAGTTTTCTATACTTCTAAACCCTTTTACGGTTCTATTTGCTGGCAGAAATTAATATCAAAATGGCTAAACTTTTTCTACAGAGGAAAATATTTACTTTCATGTTTTATAATAGTTTTCGAACATGCTGATTTCAAATTGCAAAATTGAGGTTGTTGCAAAATTCAAAATGGCGGATCAAAAATGGTGGGACCCGAAAGTAGTAAATCTCGTAATATAGATCGTATTTTAATGAAGCTCAGTTTGTATAAGTTTCTTAGTATACTAATTTCACATTTGTAATTACTGTTGTAAAATTCAAAATGGAGGGATAAAAATGCAGTGACTAAAATAATTAAACGGCTAGGAATTGTTGTATTACATTCCTAGGTCGTAAATCTTCCCAACTCTCATTTGCTCTCGCTGTGCCTTAGCCCACTGGTATCGGTATGATAAAAGAAGTGGAGATTGTAAATACCTGCCGGCTATTACTGTAACATATATTGCACTTTTAAATTTTGAAGTTATAGTAACAGTGATTATATACAAGGTGGGGGTATAAGTTTACAACCGAAGTGTGAAGGTATTGATATAGATTAAGTTAAAAACAAACTTAAAGTTCCATACCTTTTACGAGATTCGCATATTATTGAGTTATTAATGACAGAA